>NW_027271389.1:522500-637500 GCF_040938485.1 Diadema antillarum | reverse complement strand
CATGCATGAAAATACTTTAACTCCTTGGAAGTTTAATCAAGAGATCCAACTATTTTTCAACAGCAATATTGTCACATCATTTTTTGAAGGTGAATGTCGCCATAACTAAATGACTAATGGTGAATTTGGTCATTCATTAAAGAGCTTTACATTGTGAGAAGTGATGGAAAGTCACCAACGAGACAATTCTTCGTGCAAAATAAATCAAAAGTTCAATAAAAGTTTCAACGAATTGGTCAAATATCAAGTCATAATTCATTTGAATATTTTAGCGCAAATTACCCCTCATGATATTGCTATAATATGTAACCTTTTTTTTTCACGACTCTAGGATAGGCAATACACAGTAAGTATCTTACGATCACCGCACATACCTCAATACACAGGCAGAACTTCTTTTAATAAACATAGTATATTTGACTCCCTTTCGTTTATCTCTGCATGAAGCATACGAGGGGAAGGTTCACGAACACTATCATGTAACCCTAGTGACCTTTTAGGGTTGTCATAGTGAACTAAATTAAACAGGTTTTGATGTTTATACAGACATCTACACACACCCTACAAATACATAATACACACACACAAACACACATAGGCCTAGATTGCCTGGTATGCCCACTGACACTCGATGCGTTATCAACCGACTACTTGCCATTATGTGATACAAATACTTCTGAAATGGCTTGATTGATATCTAAGCACAGGTGAAACGGCAGCCCATCCGTCTTTTTCCTAGTCAGTAGGCCCTACATATCAGTGTATTTTGACATGGGATATAGGTTACTGTAAAAGTGGAAATTTTCGCGCATGTCGCGCAACCAAAAACTAGCGCGAAAATAAAAGCAAGTGAATATTTTTGCTTGCCATATGTTCCTGTGCGTGATGTCTTGATTCCGCGGAACACGCGAAACTCTTCTTACCGGGCCAAGCGCGAAAACTTAGTCGCGCGAAAATATCCACTTTTACAGTATGACATATTAATGTAGACTCTGCGTGTTTGGACTCGGATATTATCTCTCTACGGGCTGGACTAACTGGACAATGATAATGGAATTGCAATTTTGCATGTTCAATTCAGCACTCGCAAGTATATGTACTAACGATGACTCATTTCATGAAATTCTGGTGAGGATGGAGAATTAAACCCTTGTGATGTAAAGGTCAATAAACAAGGGTGATAATAATGATAACAGTAGCGAGCCCTAGTTACGATGATACTATGATAATGATGTTGCTTAAAAAAAAAAACCCCAATAGAAGTATATTAACATCATCACCGGTACTACAAGTATGGCTGATGATGATAATGATGATTGTAACAATGTAATACCGAACTTATATACTAACAATGATATTAATGGTTACATCGGTAGCAGATAATAGGGCTATATGATACTGACAGCCATACCTTTCAGCGTTTAAACACAAGCTTCCATTGAAGACTCTGTCATTACCACGATATCACCAAAGGAGGTACTTGTAGTACCTCCTTGGTATCATCATATGCTAGTACATCGATCCCTGTACTAATTTACACAACTGGGTTAAATGGGAGGAAATTATAAAAACGCTTTTCATAGATCGAACCCAGAATCTTCTGTACAGAGGCGAGAACCTAAACCAACTATACACACTCTATGTCCATGACTCCCAGCTGTGGCATACCGACACCATCGGCAGTGAACAAAGCTGGCTTACATCTTGCGTCAGTCATCGACAAGCCAGCTTTCAGGATCGTTTACACTGGTTGTAATACACGAATGATGCACTCCCTGGATTGTTTCAATGTAATAGATGTCAAAGGACTAAGCAGCTCGCAGAGATACGGATCAGACTGAACTACGGCGAACAAAAACTGCGTTTTGAAAGTGGGCCAAGGGGGCAAAACTTGACTTACAAGCTCCAGAAACGAGACGTCGATACGTCATTATAGTTACTCCCATTCCATCGGATTTTACGTCTTCCCTCAACCTATAGACGAAGTAGGGTTTGGAATAAAGGATGAAATTTTTATGATATTCTTTTTTTTTAAAGAACATAGAGCAAAACAGAAAAACGAGAAAACCGTTAACACGTACTGTCCGAGTCAGAACAGCTATATAGTGCTTGGGCTGTGAACTGGGGCAAAAAACCGACTTTTCCGGAGTAATGGTGAAAGTAGGACTGCATCTGCTCCTCATGTCACTGGCCATCTATCATCATCAGCACAAAAAATATCAAAACGGAAAGAAATGTTAAAAAAATATGCCGTATATCGTTATCAGGTATGGAATTTTCTGGCATCGTTTTTCCTTTGTACGTCTCTTATTCTCTCGGGGGATAATTTTTACCCGCATTCTCTTGAAAGGCGGCGTTCCAAAGAACCATTGAAAACGATGTCACGGCTGAACAGTCTGCGCGAGAAAACACAGCAAACGTGCTAGCTTGGCCCGAACCAACGGTGCTAAAGAACTCAAGTATGCCATTATACTCATATTATGCTGGAAGTGCTAGATATTTGATTTGCGAATACAAAGAGACAGAGAGAAAGAAAAGACGTGTGGGCAATGTAGGACGAGTAAGATAAACTTTACACGGGTTCTGAAGAGGAGATTAAACTTACAATTAGTGTAGTCTATACGATACAACGGCTTTTCAATAGTCAAATCAGACGTAGCTAGCTTTCCTTCGTGTGACGTTTCGTATATTCCCGTGTACCCAGGAATGAACTTTCTGCGCTCAGCGCATTGAACTTCATATCTCCGCCGTTTGCCCAACTTCTCAAATGACGTTCTACTGGGACTCTGACGTGCAACAGATGACATCGCGACCTTCGAACAACCAAAAATGTGCACACCGCCAGTCGGGGGGTTGTTTTTATTTCGTCCCATCCCAATGAGATTTATAACAGGCCAGATCGCGGGGCGACTGAGGAATGGAAGAGGGGAAATCGACTGATGCTTGCGACTCCCTGTGTGTAGGAAAAGAGAGTCGCTCAGTTGTCGTGTAACGTAAGTATTTCCGTGGTCCAACTTTTCGTTGTCTGCATGGCCGTCTTATCATTGTAGCTTACTTAAATACCTGCAGTGTCTGTCGGGAGTATTGGAAGCAAATGGAATAAAGTAGGAACCATGAGATTTATCGATAGTGAACAATGATGGTGGGAGCTCTTCGGCCGGGTTGAATCCCTGGCGAGAAAAAACTTGGCGGGAAATGAGCACTTGGTCATGGCGGTGACATTTCACTGCAATCGAAATCTCGGTAAGTTCAAGTAACTTAATTGTGACGTGCCTCCTATACTGAGTCCACACGAAAGGTGTATTACAGCTGTAAAACGCAAGCTGTCAATGCTCCAGGGTTTGCTTTGCTTTAACCAGGGAGGTGGAAGAGAGACCTCTTCCACCTCCCTGCTTTAACCGATGCCCGATTCATGTCGGCATTAATTAGAATGGAAAATGTCATCTCCAGAGTGACGATACAGACTCGCTGAAATTACAAATAACAATAATCTGATTTTTTTTTGGTCATCTGATCTTTCGGGATTTGTGCAGAGAATTATCTTTGACTGCCCTATCCATGTAGCCTATGTTGCCATGCATGCTCATGTGTGGTTTCCGGTTTGCAAATTACTCGATAAAAGCGTATTGGCTAATTACGATCAGCAACTATATAGCACACGGATTTGTGGGCAGAATAATCACCATTCGTTCCTGAGATCGTCCTTATAACGGTTTGCCCTCTAATGGGCAGCAGGTGTCATATCATGTCAGTCTTATACTATAAGGACATCTCAAAGAGATACGAAGAGCCCCTGAAACGCCGTCCTTTAATGATACCTGATAATATAGCCCCCTCGAGACCCATCGGATGTTCACCTTCCAACCCCAACCCCTCCCCCCCCCCCCCCCCCCGTTGCTATGGACGGTGACAGTTGTGGGATGACGAACGTGGATGCAGCGCTAATTACTCAACTGGTTGTGGAAGACGGTGTCGTTTTCTTTTCATTTGGTTTGGGGAAAACTCCAACTATCTTCGGTTAATGCCCGCTCGTTACAATATGGTCATTCAAAACCAGAGAGATGCAGCATCACATGTTAACATAGCACTGGTGTGTGCTATTACACCACGAAGGTATTTGTGATGTGCCTTCTTGGTGCCATGTCTGACACACGCATGTGGTATGTCACACGCGTATAGTTTCACGGAATCGTCCTTCACAGAATCCCCCGTCGAGAGATTTGATAGAAAGTCTCGAAGAGAGGGAGGCGCCACAGGGATCTAGGGGTTAAACTGTGACCCTCCTCAATGTACTCGTATGTGGTAGGGGCATATGTGTAATACAAGTGTACTGCATTACAGTATGTTGTCGTGGCGAGGTAAGAGTTAAAGGGATGGTATAGTATTGGTAGAGGTGAGAATTGGGCTTTTGACTTTTTGCGAGATATCAAGAAACCGTTTGTAAAATGATACAGAGTGTACCTTTCTAAGAGGAATTCAAAGTTTATTTGATGAAAATCGGTTTTGGAATGGCTGAGACATCCAAAAGTAAAGTAAATCAAAGCAATCGTATTAAAAGCTGGGTCTTACATTTCCTTAGACTTGCTCTGTTTCGGGAATGGCAGCCATTTCAAAACCAATTTTCATGAAAATAAACGTTGAATTCCTTTTGGAATTACATGCTCTTTCATATTTCATAAGAGGTTTCTCATAATCTCACCCCAAAATGTTAGAAACCCAAGGTTAGGTCTCAACCAAAACTATACGATCCCTTTAAAGTATAATCTCACGCCAAGTTAGAGTTAGCTGTGGTAAATAGAGTAAAATGAAATAAACGAGATGTTTATAGAAGTTTTTGTCAAATCGCATATAGAGTAATGAAAATGAAATAATGAAAAAAAAAAGAAAGGAGTCATATTGGTCGCAAAAGCATTTTGCACAATAGAAATTTAATGTCGTCATCTCCTTAAATCACCTCATAATAACCTGTACAGAAATATCCAGTAGATTAAAGGTACTGTTTACCATTTGGAGCAGTTTTCTATTTTTTTTTTTTTTAGTTATCACATTTGATGCATATGTATCGGTCGGTTTTATCACAAAACACCCTATCGTATAAAACTGTCCAATAAAGCCTAACATAAGGAGATATCACTATTTTTCTCAATAAACCACAACTGTAAACGGTTTATTCCAGAAACAAAGTTTATTCTATTATAACTATCGCTCACATTTTGTATATTAAACATACTTAACATTGATTATACTGATTGCCATTCTTACATCGTTGTTTCTATCCCTAACTAACATATACTTGTAAAATTATTTTGAAGCACTAAAATTTGGTTTTTGTTTCAACTTCAAATGGTAAATATTGCCTTTATATTTGATTACTTTTATCCATTTGGAAATTTAATAGGAATGCAAACTTTGTCATTTTCATAAAACTATCGTTCAATTGCATTAACAGAGAGAATAAGAATTTTTAAAATGCCTAATCAGAATTAAACGTTTTGTTTGTTCTAGTCTCACTCTGTGTATTGAAGTCGACTTAAAGGACAAGTTCACCTTCATAGACATGTGGATTGAGTGAATGCAACAATATTAGTAGAACACATCAGAGAAAGTTTTGGGAAAATCGGACAATGTTAATCTGTTCAAAAGTTATGAATTTTAAAGTATCTGCAAAGTCACTGCGCTGGATGAGAAGACTACTGCAGTGTATGATGTCATATGCGTAAAACGATATAAAGAAAATAAAAAGAGAATTTCACAAAACTTCACTTTCTGAATAAAGTGCCCATTTCTTTGACTTGCGAGTGACATATATGTTAAGGGTAATATTATTCCCCCTGCCTTCTGAAAGAGAGAAGTCAAGTGTTCTTTTGTTATGCGAGAAAAGTGAAAATATGTTGAATTTTCTTTATTCCTCATGTATATCGTGGTACTCATGTGACATCACAAGCTATAGTAGTCTTCTCATCCAGCCTTGAGTGAGGAGAAACTTCGAAAATTCATAACTTTTAAACGGGTTGTCCAATTCTCCTCAAACTCACACTGATGTGTTCTACAATATTGCCCCATGCACTCAACCCACATGCATGCCTATGAAGGTGAACTTGTCCTTTAAACATGAACTGGCGTTGTACTTTATGACTCGTTACTTCGTATAAAGATTCTGGTTCAATTTCCATAAACAAGCATACACAATGATTTTCAGTAACGGAATTTTTCGTTTTACTGACAAATCAATTCATTTGAAATCATTTCTATTAAATCCCTGCACAGCCATAAAAGCGCATTGAACATGTCTAATCTAACAAGTGCTCTACTATATTGGACGTCATTATTGAAAAGATTTATATTTGAAAATGATGTTAGTGTTACGGTTGCTTTTGATTGAATCGTCCGCAATGTGAAATGGTCCATGATTTGATAACTATTGTTATGTATGATTTTTTTCATTGTTGGATTTTTTGTAATTAAAGAAGGTTTAGCATGCAACACAAAGGTGAATTTTCAAATCCGTGGCAAACAACAAACTCATTGTAAAATCAACACACCCCTAGAGAAATTGTGCCCCCTACTTTGCCAGATTATTCGAACGTGCGAAATCACGCCGCTATACTACATAAAAGAAAGAGGAAATGTTAATTTTTTGTCCGAAACCAATTTCCGGCCGCGTGTAGCCAATATTATCCCATAATCTTATAATGCATAAGATGTAAGAAAGAGGAGATAAGTATGCCTAATATAGAGCTGGTTTTCATAAAGGCTATAAAACTGTTTGGCTTAAAGGAAACCAAAACCCAAAGAGAAATGTGGATTGAGTGAAAGCAGCAACAGTATAGTAGAACACATCAGTAAAAAGTTTGAGGGAAATCCGAGGACAATCGATGCAAAAGTTATGATTCTTTTAAAGTTTTGGTGTTGGAACAGCTGGGTGAGGAGACTACTTGAGTTTATCACATCATGTGTGGACAACAATAAAAGAAAATTCAACATACTTTCACATTTCTAGCTGAATGAAAGAACCCTTGACTAACCTCTTTCAGAAAGCAGGGAATGATGTTATATCATATGTCAGTAACATGTTGATGGAATGTGTAATTTTCATGAAAAATGAATTTTTGTGCAATCCCCTTTATATTTTCTTTCTATTGTTGTCCACACATGACGTCATAACCTCTAGTAGTCTCCTCATCCAGCGGTTCCAACACCAAAACTTTAGAAATTCACAACTTTTGCATCGATTGTCCGATCTTCCTCAAACTTTAACTGATGTGTTCTACTAATGTTGCTACTTTCACTCAATCCACATTTCTCTTTGGGTTTTGGTTTTCTTTAAGCAGATCTTGTGATATTGAGAGGCAGGCGAGTGTATCTGGAGAATAAAGGTGTGAGAAATGAGGAAATAAAATAACAGGCTATCTTTAGTTTTCTACGTTTTCATTCAAAATGAAACTCGTCATTATCATGAAGATTATAGAACACACACATGTGTATATACCATAAATACAATCACATAACAGACAAACATATCTACCTACTTATTCCACCAAAACCGGTTATGAAAGGTTTATAACCTCGATGTGCACTTGTGTGTGTGTGTGTGTGTGTGTGTGTGTGTGTGTGTGTGTGTGTGTGTGTGTGTGTGCGTATGTGTGTGTGTGTGTGTATGTATGTGTAGGTGAGAGATGAGAGAGCGAGTAATGAGGGAGAGAAAAGTCGCGGATTCAAGCATAACTATAGTACTGAAACCAGGGCCCTATTTCATAAGAGATGTTAGGATATCAACTCTTGCTGGAATGACAACTTCCCATAGCAACAGCCAATCATGAAGCTGGATTCTTGTCGTTACTAAGACAATTGCCATTCCAGCAAGGGTTGCTATCATATCAACTTTTTATGAAATGGGGCGCAGGTTTATCCTCTAACATGTTCTAACATCTCTAAGCTTTCACCACCAAGGAACTCTTTTGTTAATATGTATCACATTGTGACACCCCTCCCGTCAAATTAATGTACCAATAAAAGTAATGGAAAAATACTTCGTGTGGGTTACAAGCGGCGTTCCTATAGCAATTGCAAATATTTCATGCCGTTTGTGAAGTCACGTGATATCTCCTACAAGCAATGTTTACCACGAGACTGTGAAATACCAGCACATTGCAATCACCGAGATGCCGTCACCTGTTATTGACTCGAAAATGTCGATTATTCTTTATCGTTTCAGATTTCTTGAAGTTACCCATCTCGCCGAACTCTGCATTCGAACCCGTGACACCTTCCCGACCACGATGCGGCTCCACGTCGACGCCCGACTGCGTGGTTGACTACCTGATCGATGACCACGCCGAGGAGAACGAATACGGCTTCCATTCATGTAACGACGGATTTGTCAAAAGGTAAAAATACATGTTGACGAACATGTTTCGCTTAGAAACCCCCTTCAAAGAATGTTCTCTACTCCTTGAAATTGCTCGTGAGTCTTGTGACCCATGATTCTGCATTAATAATTCGTCAATCAATTTATCTTATCTCTTCAATTTTATTCCATTTGTAAATTAGAACATAACCGTTATGTTTTTGAATCTTACTGTCTCTCCCTAGCAGTGTTATTCTTATATAACATTTTTATTGCGATTTTTTTCTTTTATCCTTGTAACGATTAAAATGATAATCAACACAGGGCATTACTTTCGTTGTATACATGTTCTTTTAATATCATAATTTCATTAAATGTCTTGACCTCTTCGCCTCTGTCTTCATTACTTCGTTCTGATAATAAAAAAGGAAAGGATATGATGATTGCACTGCCCTCTTTGAGGCTTATAATTGTCTTTTCTGTTTCCAGCAGGTTTGTAACGTGTGTAATTTTCCAATAAATGCTCGTGCTTTATAGTTGAAGGAGAATGTTTCAAATACTCGATGAATTTGTCAGTCTAACTGTGCAGAGGGGATGGTGATGAAAGTAAAGAATGTGCTTCTATTTTTTAAGTCGACTTTGCTAAATAGAATAAACTCAAACTAAAAGAACAGTGGGAGCTTCACGATAATAGGTTGATATTAAGAAATTTATGGAATTTTAATCTTTCTCATGTTTCCGTAGCACAATAGGGCCTAATATCTAGTCACAATGCGTGTACAACTTAGATGAGCTAGTACTGTGATCGGGTCGTTGCCTCTCATGTTGTATTTTGTTTAACGATGACGAGAGTTTCAAGTTGTATTATTTACATTTGAAATGCTATTTGTAATATTTCGTGTGCAAATCAGTTAGATATCTTTTTTTTTAATCATAATGTTATCATCTTGTAAGATTTACATGTGTAATTCTGAGCGAAAACATTTCGAAATTCTGTAACTTTCCCATCAACGGTGTAATTTGTGGTCTGGTCTTAAGATACTGTTACTGTTATGTTTGTTTGATTTTACACTTCTTATGAAAGTCAGATTGAACAAGTAGTTTCCTTTAAGAGATCGAGCTATATTAGGAGGAGATATATAGAGAGAATGCTAAAATGCGTAATTGACGAAAACAAGTATTCATGTCACACATTATACGCTCTCCCACCATGGATACTAGTACTCTACACTACTCAATCCTGATTGGTCAATGCTTTCGTGCATTTTTTGAGGTGCAAAGGTCGAGTACCTTAGAGTGATTGGCCAGTACTGCCCAGCATTGCCCCTTGATGTCAAGGGCCCATTTTAGGTCGTTCTTACCAGAAAGGAGTTTGTGCCCTGAATACATACTTACCGCAGTACTTGGCAAGGTTTTTAGCAACAAATATTTATCAATCGAAATTCATGAATACTGATATTTCCGGCAAAGTTTGAAGTTGTTATTGTAGTGAAATTTTCTAATCATATCATAGTTGTTGTTTTTTAACCATGGCTAAACTTTTGATCAGTAGTAAAACAACTTTGCCTGTCCATAGGAATTTTGTTAATAGATGTGTACGCGTCAGGGTTGTAAAAACAAGTGCTTGTGTGAATATGCATTATAGATATGGGATGTGTTGGATGAGTTGACATTTTGACGGCTGAAACTACCTCAAGAATCTATTCTTCAAAGTTAGGGACCTGCAATTTGTCGTGAGCAGGATATAGCACGCACATCACCCTTACACACACACACACACACACACACACACACACACACTAGCAGGTTCCTGTGTATTTAGAGTTTGTATTGAAACTTCCTTAGTCAGTTAGATAACGCTACATTACATGGTTTAACGCTTGTGCATGGATACGTAGTATTGGCTCCTAAGAATGCGAAATAGCATTAAGCCTCCATTTTATTAAAACGAAAAGAGAGGGCCCCAAGTTTTTCTTACAATTGGATTTATATAGTTTTCATTGTCAAAGTAGATGTTAGATAGCAACCTGTTTCAGATTAAGGAAAAAAAAATCATAAATCAAGTTTACAGCAGTTTATATAGGATTGACTCTCCCTGAGGCAAAGCCTCTAAACGTCAATTCCTTTTCGAAGTGCTTTCGTGACCAAAATTTCATACCTCGGTGGTTTGCCGAGTCTGGAAGTCAAATACACACCTCCATAGAATTCTCATCGCCTGGAAACTTAGGAAAATATATCTGACCTTGCCCAAATGTACAGTTTCAATGGAAACGTCAGAGCAAAGGAGGTTTTTTGTGGAGAAAAAATACCGCGACAACAATGGCCGAGTCGCCCTCGCTTTTGTGTAAAAAGGGATTTGTACTTTCCAACTTTCAAGGCAAAAAACAAGATAAGTCAGTTTGCCTCATTACCGTGGCATTCCGATTCCTGGCAAGTTGTGAGGAGTGGTTTGAATTAAAACTGAAACATGAATCCGAAAGAATGGGCGAATTTGTGGATTGCGTCGAATCGGAGGGATTAAAGTCAAGTGGAAGAGTTATTAGACATCATCATGCGTTTCCAACCACTTTTGCTTGATACATGCTATTGTGTGGGAATTGTGCAACACACAGAAACAGCAAAACATAATATACTACTCAAAAGCCAGCTTTATAAGACTACTAAGCAGGTGTGAATGTGTTGGTTTCGTTTGGCAAGCAGGTGTTGCATGAGTTTAAAAGGACCAGAGGAGGTATTTCTTATGTCGATTTTTATGGTGATTATGGCAGTTATAACAAGAATAAACATATCAACAGAGCGTGTGTTTCCTGAGACCTCATCTGTAAACATGGCTTCTCTTGGAATTCCCAATCATCGTAATACTCTTCTTTGTTAATTTTACTCAATTTCTTTCCTACAGCATAATGTGTGTACATGCATAGAGTCGTGTTATTTTCATTTTATTGCCAGATGATGGTTGAATCGTTTATTGAGTGGAAATTATAGAGATTAAAATTACAGCGACTAAAATATGATAATATTCCTTTCACTTTACCGATGTACATTTCAACACCAAGCCGTCACGTTTTTGCGACTATTTTCACTCAGACTTCGCTTCGCTTGGATTGTGCCGTATGTAAGGGATGTAAAAATTTGTTATTGGGTTCATGGTGGACACCACATGGATATTGCTCATTGAATGCGAGTTACACTCTACCTATTTACACTGGATTGTTACTTGAAATAAACATGTTTTTTAACGTTCCAGAAAAGCACTTGCAAAGTCGAATGACCTTCCTACACATATTTCATTGCATTTTTTAAGTTTTAAGGCACCTTAATTTCAACTGCACTGGCACAAACTTTTGCCGTTTTACTCGTTTGCTTGAACAACACGATGAAAGGGGCTTAACTTCAATGACTTCATTCTTGGTGATAAACTTCAAAATCGATGACATTAAATCATTTTGCTTTATTTATAGCAGGTATAATGACCTATATTTTCTTACCAGAGCTAAATTCCGAGAGATTGTGAACATCCTATAAGCTACTCCATGATTGTTCAAATCTAATGGTTGTGTGTCTTAATGATCTGTTTTTCGTTTTGTTTTGTAAAAAGTCGTAGAGCTATTCGTAGCAGTTATATGAATAACAGAGATACACTTTAATATCACACGGGATATAAGGCTCCTTGTTTCTATCACTTTTCAGAGCAAATTATATATACAGGTAAATGTACGCGGAAAATGTAGATTAAGAATGACTTTACCTTCTTCCACGCAGATACCCGATGTAATTATGCTCGTTGGTTGGTTTTTGTCGAGCCCACCCGGAGGTGAGGGGAGACTAAGGGATCGCCTGCGTCGTCTGTCCGTAACGCTACAAAAACTTAAATAACTCTTCACTCTGGGCTTCAATTCCAATCAAACTTCGAGGGAAGAGGGGTCATACAAAGTTTCACATTATACCGTATATGAAGGTCACCTCAAGGTCAAAGGTCACAGGCAGGGGTCAATGAACTTTAGGGCCCAATGTTAAGTTTTTATGGCACGTTTCTATTATGGGTCATAACTTTTGATCCATAACTCCATTTGTGACTAAACTTGGGTGATAGATGTCCCTTGGGGAGTGGATGGTCACCACAAGGTCAATGGTCACAAGCATGGGTCAACGAACTTTTAGAGTCCAATGTTAAATATTTATGGCGTGTTTCTATTATGGGTCATAACTTTTGATCCATAACTCCATTTGTGACCAAACTTGGATGGTAGATGTCCCTTGGGGAGTGGATGGTCACCACAAGGTCAATGGTCACAAGCATGGGTCAACGAACCTTTAGAGCCCAATGTTAATTTTTTATTGCGTGTTTCTATTATGGGTCATAACTTTTGATCCATAACTCCATTTGTGACTAAACTTGGGTGATAGATGTCCCTTGGGGAGTGGATGGTCACCACAAGGTCAATGGTCACAAGCATGGGTCAACGAACTTTTAGAGTCCAATGTTAAGTATTTATGGCGTGTTTCTATTATGGGTCATAACTTTTGATCCATAACTCCATTTGTGACCAAACTTGGATGGTAGATGTCCCTTGGGGAGTGGATGGTCACCACAAGGTCAATGGTCACAAGCATGGGTCAACGAACTTTTAGAGCCCAATGTTAATTTTTTATTGCGTGTTTCTATTATGGGTCATAACTTTTGATCCATAACTCCATTTGTGACTAAACTTGGATGGTAGATGTCCCTTGGGGATGGATGGTCACCACAAGGTCAATGGTCACAAGCATGGGTCAACAAACTTTCAGAGCCCAATGTTAAGTTTTTATGGCGTGTTTCTATTATGGGTCATAACTTTTGATCCATAGGTCCGTTTGTGACCAAACTTGGATGGTAGATGTTCCTTGAGGAGTGGATGGTCACCACAAGGTCAAAGGTCACAGGCAGGGGTCAATGAATTTTAAGGGCCCAATGTTAAGTTTTTATTGCACGTTTCTTTTTTGCCATAGATCTTTATCCTTTTATTTCTCTTTTTATCTGTTATATCTCTTGTTTATCTGTTATGTCCCATTCACGTACAATTTCTTGTATGCGAATGGGCGAGACACATTATGGCACTTGCCTTGTTTTTGTTTTTGGCGCCAGAGCATAATTAAATCTCCTAACATGTATCAAAATAATATTATATGCGTATTCGTGAAAACTAATATCTCTGAATCTATTTTTTTTTCAGAGGGGAAATTCCTGAACATTGTGGCTGTTAATGGTCATTGTATCTGTGTTCTCTTTCATTACACTTCAGGCAAATCGAACGTTGGGAAGAGCTATCCCGCAGGGATCTCTGGACTGACGATACGCGAAGTCGTGAAGACAAACAGGTTGAATTTGAGGGTAACATTCCAGCGCCAATCGTCCTTCCACCTATATTTCTCCACGGTGCGTTGTCCCTACAGTACCTACCGCCTCTCGATGACAAGTTCGCCATCCTCCTTTATGCTATAATCCGAGTAAAAGCAGACTTCCAAATGACGGAACTGAGACTACAGCACGGCAAGTGGCAGTTCGATAACAGCAAGGCTGGTCGGAGACCGCCGAGAGGTCGGAGAAATCCGGGAATCGCCCGATCGCACGAAGATGTCTCTTTACCACGCATCCCAGAAAATCTCGCCGAGAGTGATCTCAAGAAGGGAGTGTCAGAACAAAACCTTTCCGGCAGACTGGCGATCAAGTCTTTGATGGAATATCGGATCGATCTCGACCAAAGTAGAAATGTTCCCGCCGCCCAGCCCCAAGAGGGCATCCCCCAAGACAACCGGGGAGGGCTTCCATCGAGGCCTGGTGCAACATCACCAAGATATCACCACGCCACATCAAATACTCAACACACGATGCAGCAAAGAACTCATAGGAGGCAAGTACCTCATGACCCTCGTGACATCCCGCAACATGTGCCTCCTGGCTGGAACAGAATAGGTATGGGGGATCCACAGATTCCGCACGTCAGAGTCCCACCACATGAAGGTCATAGGATGATTCCCCACCACTCTCATCCTCCAGTGACCCATGTGACACCACAAATGGTCAGAACCATGCAACCAGAACCACACGAGGGACAAAGGATTGGCGTATCTCATTCGAGTCTTCCAGTGTCTAATGTGAGACCACAAATGGTCAGAACCATGCAACCCGATTCACACGAGGTACAAAGGATTGGCGTAACTCATTCGCGTCTTCCTGTGTCTAATGTGGGACCCCAGATAGTCAGAACCATGCAACCAGAACCACCCGAGGTACAGAGGATTGGCGCAACTCACTCGCATCTCCCAGTGTCCCATGGGAGGTCACAAATGGCAAGTGGTTCGCAACCGGGACCACACACAGGACAAAGGTTTGGCTTCAACCATTTCAATCTTCCCACGTCTCAAGTGAGGTCGCAAGTGGCTAGTAACATGCAATCCCATCGACATGAGGGCCAGAGTCTTGGCCTCCATAATTCTCGTCCTGCGGTCTCTCATGTGAGGCCCGATAGGACTAGTAGTATGCAACCCGAACCACATGCGGGACAAAGGATTGTTTTCGACCATTCGGGTCATCCGGTATCTCAAGTGAGGCCGGATAGGAGTAATAGCATGCAACCCGCACCACATGCAGGACAAAGGATTGTTTTTGACCATTCGGGTCGTCCGTTATCTCAAGTGAAGACCGATAGTACTAGCAGCATGCAACCCGAACCACATGCGGGACAAAGGATTGTTTTCGACCATTCTGGGCGTCCGGTATCTCAAGTGAGACCGGATAGGACTAGAAGCATGCAACCCGAATCACATGCGGATCAAAGGATTGTTTCAGACCATGCGACTCGTCCGGTATCTCAAGGGAGGCCGGCTAGGACTGGTAGCATGCAACCTGAACTACATGCAGGACAAAGGATTGCTTTCGACCATTCGGGACGTCCAGTATCTCAAGGGAGGCCACAAGCGACGAGTAATCTGCCTTCCGGCATCATTAGCGCGGAGGACTGGATGAGACTACGTCAAAGCAATAGAGACAAACGAATGACTGAACCTCCTCCTACAAATAATGCTCCCTCTTCGGGTCCACCTATAATACCGAGGATTACGATTTCCCGTCCGCAGGAAAACACGAACAACCGATCATATGATCGAAATAGGCTGATTCATAACCACGGCGATTTGCTAGTAGATAAGTCAAACCGTCAGCCATCCCAAGGAGACCTTTCCACAGCATCGAATGTAGACTCGGCAACAAGTAAAATGAGTCCTATGCATCAGAACTACGTTATTTCTAGTGAAGACAATACACAAATACCCAGAGACTCGGCTTACCAAAGTCCACTTGGCCCGGAGTCGCAGCCTTTCATGAGAACGGAAAGAGGTGGTCATGAAGAGCAATTTATAACGGAGTGTCATGAAGAGTCAAACATTTCACCAAGACTGGTTTCTAATTCGCATGCAAATCCTTTGTCTCGTTTGACTTCCACAAATATATACTCACCGAATCTGGGCAGCGGCAACAAAGTTGAAACAAAACTCTCAAACTCAAACTCATACTCAAACTCACAAGAATCACGTAGCAATGTTTCCATTCGGTCTGTGACGGACTTAGGACCTTGTCAGCAAGCAACGAAGGACGCTAGTTCTGGTCCTATGCCAGGCTCACAGGTGTTTGCAACCGACAGGAAAGACCCGTCAGAATTTCCTGCAGATTGTATTGGAAATGAGAATATGAGTAAAGGATTTGCCGAAGGGACACAATATGCACTTGAAAAATCACCGACATCTCCTGTGAGTGAGGTTCAAAGCGACGCCAGCAAAGAATCCTATTATACTTCTTCGTATGACACCTCTAGACAGACTGGCGAGCCCGAATGGGGAATCGACGACAGATCGGAAGCGAAAACAATGATTAATTTTCATAAAGCAGAGCTTTCTTACTCTGAAAAAGACATGACTGAAGGTCTCGAAAAGATACCGACGGCTATAATGCACTCTTCAAGAATATCGGAGTCAACTCCACAACGCACATATTTGAATGAATCTGATCTACCAAGTGCAGAAAGTGCAGCAAAACAAAGGAATTTGTCAGCTGTCACGGAATCGACAACCATTGAGACAAACCAAGTCACCATTTCCACTACCACAGCTCAAAATTCTCCCCACGAAATGGCTGCTAGGAAGCCTGCTACACAGAATCCTTGTGACAGGACTGATATGACAGCCATCCCCGAACCTGAGCATATTATGCACACCACCAAACTGAATAATTCGGATGCGGATGCTCTGCAAGAAATCACTCAAACACTTCCACCTCAGGATGAAGTAAATACAGAAAACACAGCAGCAGACAAGTGTCTATCAGTTCAACAGATCGAAGAGAAAGACGAAGTCAATGTTCCCGACAAGGCTGAAGTTTCCATATCTGCCACTCACGATGTCCTTCGAACACCTATGATATCAACAGAGTCCTCTGGTGACGTGGATGAAGTTCATCACACAGCAAACCATGCGTCTATTAATGATATTGAGACGGGGAAACCTAAAAATCCTTCGGGTCCAAACAATTTAGATTTCACATTAGGGGCCAAAGGGGCACAGCCACCAGAAGCGTTGGTATCCGCTGATCCTTTTAGCACCCATGCCACATATGAGGTAAATCACGACGATTCAGAAACAGATAAAGGAATACAAATGAGGGACGTCAAATCCACATCGACGATTGAGATACAGGGTAGTGAAGTCTTCAGCTCTATTACCGCAGCAGATCTTGTCCCTCACATTCAGCACGCAGGAGAGCACATTGCTTCACCCGAAATACAATTGCAGACTTCGTGCCCAGCCTTTGATACGAGAACATCTGAGACGGTGGTTCATGACGAGATGGCTGCAGATAACAAGGGCGCTTTCGAACCTTTAAACTATGCACCAATTCATGAACACACCACTGAAGACCTGTCATCGCCTGACCAGCAAATGTCTTATGAGTCATCCAGGGAAATGACCTCTTCTGATCAGAGAAAGAGTGGACCGAGAGAAAAGATTCCAGCATCAGATATCAAAGAAAACGAATTGAAATGCGAAAATGCCGAGTTGGTCATAGATCCTGTTCTCATTTATGCCGATCCTGCGCAAGAAATGTTTGCCAGTACCACATGCGCAGAAACGGAGAATAAGGCCATTGAGAATGGTGACGGTTTGCCAGATAACGAGGACCATTCTAAGACGAAAATGGACAATGTTGGTGATATATCGGAGGACGTAAGTGTCCAACCATTGCCTGAAGACAATAGTGAAAGTACAGAAGCACAACTTTCACCTGTCGCGGCCTCTCTGCCAGCATTTATCAGTCAGAAGGGGACTCACGTTTCTGAGGGCCTGGAAACTGATCAGAAAGTACATGAGGAATTGAGTGATCACCCTTTGAATGACTCGGATGAAGCCACACATGATACACGTTTGACAGAATTTAGTACAGTCTCTGAACCACACCCACAGTCACCAGGACTCTCTGAACAGCATGCAGGAATTATCTCCGCAAGAGTCGACCTAAGGAGCATTTCAGAGGAACAGACAAATTCTGACGGACCATTGACGGGGGATGACCCTGGATTGAAGGCCTCGCCGATTGAGAGCAAAGTAGCTAAAGAGCCCAGTCATACTAAGACAGCTGAGGAGTTCTCTTCGAATGGTTATGCACAACAGTCAGAGTTTTCAACTCATGAGGAAGATTCGGCCGACATAATTGCATTCGAAGATATGGCGTTGCTTCAAATAACAGAAGAGGCGATAACAGTACAGAAACCACAGAACAGTGGACCGCAGTCAACGGCAGATAACGATGCAATCCTCAATTCTGAAACTAATAATATCGGGACTGATACCGAAAAGGGTATGAAAGAGGTATTGGCGAGTGATAATGACTCGAGCGATGTAGAGCTAATCATTCGAGAACCGAAGTCTGTACAGTCTCATGTCGACCCTACAAACAGAAATGAAATCGTCACGCCAATTACATCGGTTTTAGCTTCACTTTCATCCCCAAATGAAGGCACACATGAAACACGAGTGAAAAGGAATGCCGAATTACAGGGATCAGATGAAGAAAATCATACAAATGATGCTGATCCATTGGATGTCCGCATTTCAGCTGCGCTTTGTGACGCAAATCCATGTGATGCAAGAGAGTCAGAGCGGTTAACTTCAGAACAGATTTCTTCATCTGCAAGTAAAGACGTAAGACACGAAGTATTGCACCTAGAAGAATCTCCTGGTCCTCATGATGAAATGTCAATAGACGAGAAAGGAAAAATACACTCAGACGACGACCAACATACAAGTCATTGCTCCGTCACAACATTAGCTGAGATAAACCTTGCCACTGAAGACGTCGTCGGTGAAAATTTTTCCTCTGAACGCTTTCCAAGTGGTATCCAAGATACTTTCAGTAAT
Source organism: Diadema antillarum (assembly GCF_040938485.1). Taxonomy (NCBI): domain Eukaryota; kingdom Metazoa; phylum Echinodermata; class Echinoidea; order Diadematoida; family Diadematidae; genus Diadema; species Diadema antillarum. The sequence goes on along the minus strand of NW_027271389.1, from coordinate 618,707 downwards.
GAGAGGGATAACAGATATGGAGTCCCGCGGCACAAACAGTGCGAAGCTGTAAAACTAGAACACAGGGAACCCAGTGCTACCAGTGAAGAATCAAGAACAGACACTAATCTAGCGCAATCAGATAGTAATCAGCAGTCAAATGTTCCCTCTGTCTTGCAGGAGATCTCCGAAACGGTATCGCCTTCTAAACATGCAACAGACGAACCTACGTTCCTCTTTCCCTCTGTTGAAAGTAATGAGGGAGTCGTTTACGCCGATGAGTCAGTGCCAAATGTTGACCTCGTCCTCACAGAGACAAGTCAAGAGGTAGATCCTCGATCAGAAATGGCATTCTCCTCAGACCATTCACTTCTTTCTCCACAAACGCCTGAATTAAAGTCTCAGAGTTTGCCAGAAAACCATCAACATCGAATGGATTCTGGAAAGGAAGACGATTCGGTGGGGTCCCTTAGAACAACAATGCCGGGAGAAGAAACGCCGGAAAGCAGTGCAGAATGGGAAATGACGAAGGATCAGATAGCCAGTCACCAGATAGAGAGGAGCGAAACTGACGGAGAATTAGAACTGTCCCAAAGCTCGCATTCCATAGGTGAAGAGATGTCAGTGAATGTCACAGACGCAAGCCACCATGACAACTTTGCCAAAGATGCCGATTCGTCCAATAGTGTATCATCATATCAAGAAAATAGTGAGAAGATGAATGGTGAGAGAACAAGTCCATCACCAGAGCAGTACTCTGGATCTGACTTACAACATAGCAATGTCATTGCTTGTGATGGTGTAGGTGCGCCTGATAAAAATTATCATACTCTTAGCTGTAAAGACGACTCTCAAAATATGAAAGATGAGAGCAAAAAACTTTCTGGAAACCAGCTTGAGCCAGTAAAGGGAACTGATCTTACGAAACGTTACCTGCATGCACTAAAAGTTGATATCGGAAAGACTGGAAGGAAAACACTGAGAAGCTTTGACTTCAAATTCGCACAAGTAAGCAAGAGAGAGATTAAAGTCGTGGAAGAAAAAGATAAACAGCTGATGAATTCCGAACTCCAGCACTCAAACCTGCATCCGGACACGGAAAAACTCTTGACATATCGAAGATCTGACAGGGATAGCTCTGGAGATTCATCAAATGCTACTGGAGATGGAGATAAGACCCTGTCATACAATGCATCCGGCGCAATCCCTGGAAACGTGAGTTGTACACCTCCGTTACCGGCAGACGATGAAAACAAAGAAAATGTCAATGCGGCTTATGTTGTTTCCGGAGGAAACACTACTAAAACGTCGGAAAGCTTTGACCTCACGTTTGGAAGAGGAAACGGGGAAGAGGTTACAATTTTTGAAGAAAACGATAAACAGCAGATTAGTTCCGAGTACCAGCATCCCAATCTGCATGATGACATGGGAAAGCTCTTGAAAAATGGTGACGGACCGAGCACTGGAGATTCGTCAAATATTAATGAAGATGATGTCAAGACCCATGTTGAGAAAATCTCCAGCGGAAACACCGAAATCGTTACGTGTACACCTCCGTTTACGACAGACGATGAAACATACGAAAATGCTACTCTGACTGACAATGTTTCAAGCGGGAACACTAAAAATGTAGATGGAGATGATTCGTCAAACACAATTAGAGATGATGACATTACCCTCTCATACGGAGTCTTTGGTGGAAACATTAATATTGGTACCGGTACACCTGCCGTAACGACAGACGATGTAGGCAACGAAGATGTCAATATGGCTGGGGATGTTTCCAACGGAAACAGTGATGAAAAGCTGCGGAGCTATGAAGCCACGTTTGAAAGAGAAAACAGGAGCGAGAGTAAAGTTGTAGAAGGACAAGATGAACAACAGATGATTTCCGACTTCCAGCACCCTAACCTGCACCATGATATGGACAAAAAATATCAAAAAGCTGACACAGAAAGATTGGGAGATTCTTTAAATGCTAATGGACCTGATTCTGACCAAACCTGCAGCGAAAACACAGAAATTGTTACCTGTACACCTCCCTTGACTACAGACGATGAAAATAACAAAGATACCAATGTCACAGGTGGTGTTTCTAATGATACTGATAGTGTTTTAATCGAAAGTACTGAGAGCGCAGATATAGATAAGTCAAATGTTAACAGAGACGACGACGAGACTTATTCATACAGAATCTCCATTGAAAACACTGAAAACGAAAGCTATACGCCACTCGTAACGGCAGACGATGAAACCAACGATAGAACCGATGTTTCTAGCAAAAACACTGAGAAAATGGATGGAGATGATTCATCCAAAATTGATGAACATAGTAACAGACTCCTTTCTGTCAACGCATCCAGCAGTGACGCTGAAAAAATAGATTCTGCACCTCTCTTGAAGGCTGACAGTGAGATCGAAACACACCGTGTAAGTGACGTGGACCCTGTTACACAACCTTCAAAAGTAAACAGCGATGCAGTCTTGTCATTCCGATCCAAGGCGAATTATAAATCTGAGCTTAGAAAACTGTCTCGTGAGATACAAGCCTTCCGTTCAGAATTGACAGAGGACGGATTTGCATCGAGCCATGAAGAGTCATCTCAATTTCCTTCAAGTGATGACTCCGAATTCCTAGCCCTGGAAGCGATGTGTATGGACGAAGATTCAATAGAGAATCGTCTCTCGCTCATCATCGATGAAGATATCATAAACAATTTACACATAAACGAAGACGACGTCGAGCCTACAAGGCGTGGAAGGCTTTACTCAAGTGAAAGTGTCTCTAGTGATTTGGGAGTTTCACGAAAATCACGTATACCAGTTCCAGTCAGAAAAATTTCGCGTAGTCATAGTTGTCTAGCAGACACAGAGAGAGACGACAGCCCGTATGAAGATCATCTGGGCAGTCAATCTCGAAAGCAACGATCAGTTGCACGGATCGTGCCCATACCGCGGAGCGGCACACGTTCAATGCCAACAACTCCCACTCTTTCGAGACGATCCCGCTCAAAAATCCCTGTACTTTCACCTGCTAATCCCACTCCAGGGGCAGAACTCAAGAAGCAAAGTGTCCGAGAAAAGACACGATCATCGAAAATAGTAAGACCAAGAGGGTCTCTTTGGTCGTATTCATCAACCCCGGACCTTGCTAGCGATGGCTTCGATCGTCTCAACAGCTTTATGCAAGAAAAGGCTCGTTCACCTTTTACTCCGACCGGAACGCCAAGATATAACAGTCTCCGACAGAAAAATAAGCAACCAAAGCCTCTTCCACCTTTCAAACCTCGAGAGTGTGCAATAGTCCCTCTTCCCGAATGGGAACGCCTGAAGAAGGTTCTCGACTCTGCAGGGGCACCTAAGGCAAGCACCTGTCCATCTACTCCCTCAGAAACGTGCTTCCTCAGCAGAGCTTCTTCACAGGAGTCTTGGGATTTTCCTACTATGTCTGAGGGATACTACTCACCTAGATCACCCGGATACGCAACACCGCGATCTATGTCTGCTTGTACATCTCCAAGGCCATCGAGATGGAGAGTTGATGGCAAAGTACCGAAACACCTTAGAAAGAAGTATGCTTGGGAACCAAGTGAAGCTGCACTCTCAGCGAACTATGACTTAGATGGAGAACAATTTCAGCCTCAAGCACGGGAACAGCATGACATTTCTTCTACGACGCTAGTGAAAGCACCGACTGTCGCACCGTCTTCAATGGATATGCCGGAGAGCAAAAATGCAGAGAGATCTACTTGTAGAAAAGGAGATCGTTTTATCTCCAGCAGAAAACGTGTTCCCCAGGACGACGCCCATGATGGCGATGATGTTGATAGTTTTAAGGCCAGCAGCAATCCGGCACCGCGAGGCGCTGAAAATACAACACCAACTAGTGGCTTGAAAGCGGAACATCGGGTAGGGTTTAATCTTGAGCAATCTTCATCGGATACTGATTCTGAGCCAGAGCGTTTGGTGAGGTCAGATCCAAATCTTGCGGCAAGAACAAAGGGATCATCATGGAAGAGGAGGTTGTCTCTCCGAAGGAAGAAGACCCCCGAAAAATCCAAGACAAATGATGTGCCAGAGAAATCCCCCAAGAAGAAGAAAAGAATGTTTGCTTTTTTAAAATGGCTGGGACTTAAGAAATGATGGAGATAACTTTAAAGCTGAACTCAAAAGAACCCAGTCAAAGCAACATGAGAAAGGGTAAATCATAAACTTCGGAACACTTCAGGTACCAGATGAAACAGGCTGTCAGGGATTTATTTTGAGCTTCCAACTCTAAGATGAAAACTCACCCATCTTATAGTGATAGGAAGATCATAAACATGTCAAGAACAGCAGATTATGAACAAGAGTCCCTCTTATGCACACTAAATGAATCTCTCTTCCATGATTCCTTTTGTGCTGATTTATTGATGGATGAATGGGGAGTCGCTGCTTGGGTAGATTCCCTTTTGATTTCTTGCGATGCTTTACATTGATGGTTGAAAACTATTCTCTTGCCATGTATGCACGTCCGACAAGCAGTCATTTCTTACTTTCAGCATTTTTAGGGTCTAGCTTTGTGTGGTGTAGGTCAAACAACCCTGTTTACCTGAAATGATGAAAGTTGTTTTGCTATCTCATCTTTGCTCTTGGCAAAACTTTTGAATTTTCTCTGCCGTTGTATAGAAGAAATGAATGATTATTTTGTATATGTTTGAGATTACTATTGCAGAGTGTGTAATGTATTGGCAGAAATTAACTACTTGTGTATTTTTTTTAGGAATGTGCGCTCTTAGCGAAATATTTCTTCGCAGGATGTAAGAGGGAAATAGAGCCTTTTTAATAATATCTAAGTGGTGCTGACTTTGAAGCCTGCATTATTTTGTCTGTATATGTACTTGTTTTGTTAATATACCTATACGCTTGCATCAATTTTGCCAATTACTTAGTTACAAACCATTATCATGTACATTATTAGACAATGTTTAACCTCATGTATATCAATGTATTCCTCTTTCCTCTGTTTGATCTCACTATTTAACTAGGTCTTCAACGAACAAAAAATGGGTATCTGAATATTTGAAGACAGGATGGTAGTTTTAAACATATTTCACGTGACGTAACAACTCCAGCGGCGGGTATAATGATAGAATTAGCAATCGGTAGAATGTCAACCATGATGGCTGACCCTCGTTTGTGGTAAATGGGAAGAGATTTCGACAATGACGTGGAATTAGTCTTTACAATATCAATATGAGTAGTAGGCCTATGTACTGTTGAAAACTGTCGTGTTGCTACGTGTAAATGAGTGTACCTTATATCTTTCATACTGTTTATGATCTTTCGAAAAACTGTCTCGAATACTTGTATATTTTTACAATATTATTGAAATATATCACATATAGTACTTGATTTAAGGGATATCGGTCTCGTATACCTGAGCTGCTGCCCTTCCTCTTCCTTTTATCATAGACATTTTTTTTTTGCTCTACGCATTCACATCGCCCCACTTTATTGACAATTTCTTCCTTCACACTACAGTACATGTATTTCAGTTCTGTACCGGGATTCACAATAACAAATAATTATAGACACAGGACTATCAGTGCCGTAGTGAGTTATATCTACCCATCCATTTTTTTTTTTTGGAAATCTTGAGAGATAATTCATATCTGTTGATTTGAATGTATCATAGAGATGTATTTATTGACTTGTGTAGATCATGATAATATGATCCGTTGTGAGTATGTCATATTATAGTCAGATCATCGTAGTTGCGGTGCTGCAAGTTGCTGCAAAGTCGAACGTTTTTCGACCACTTTGGCGATATGATGACACGTTTCTACTGCTTTGCAGTTGATACTGATACCTCAGACTGCCTTATCGTATAGCGCCTACATTATAAACAATAATAAAAACTAACGTCAGTTTGACCCATCAGGTCATGTGAAATTTTGCCGCGGAATTTATCGTGTTATCCTAATTAAGTTGGCAACTATCGGTATCATATGCCCCAGAAATGTTATCTCGATACTGCTAAAATACATTAAATCTGTACATGAAAATACAAAAAGTTGTCAATTTGAAGCAGAAACGTTCACCTGAATTTCCTAAAATATTTTGCCAATTTGAGGATCAGTTTCAAATTAAGCGATATAGAGACTTTCGATGATTGATAATCAGCAGTCGAGATTCTGCAATCGACAAGTGTACATTTTAATATCAAAGAGCTCAAAATAGTTTCAGTGAAATCGAACTTTTCTTCACTTTAGCTCACAAAACATTTATTTAGAGGCAAGGTTTATTTTATGAAAAGATACAGCACAAAAATTCGGAAATTTGGATTTGGGAACTTGATGGGATGACATTGATGTGGTATTCTGCCAAGTTGATATTTGTTTATTAAACAAGATGACCACGTAGGTAAGAGATCATATACGGAGAAGGATGTGTTGACGTCGACGGTAACGTCAGAGGAAATTAGAATGAATTTCGATGTCATGTTTTAGTATCAGTGTTAGGGTTTAAATACATCGACACCCAAGATGATAGTATGACTGTCATCCTATACATAGGTATATGACTGTGTATTTACCTAAATAATATGCGTTGACTCGTATGTACTCGTACTGTTAAGATTTTATCACCTTTAAAGAAACATATATCAAGGAAATACCAGACGGTTATTTGAGTGTAACATGACATTTTTATATGAAATGAACATTGCGAATTGATTCATGATGTTCTTCGTTCAAGACTAATCTTAACATATCATCAGCCGAAGAATATCAATTTATCAAAAAAGCTTAAAACTGTGATAAGATTTATGTGATAAGAAATGAGGGGAGAGCAGTTTAACTCAACAATCAACTCGGAAATAAATTATCATAATTATGTTGTTTCTTTATTTTCACAATGCGATCATGAAAACGTTGCTTGTTACTCTCACGATACCTTTTGTACCGGATAACGAAATGATATTATTAAAGTTGAAAGAAAATCATGAATCATAAATCACTGATTGCCGAAATAGAGAACCGGTGTTATTTAGGATTCGGAGTTTTACTGCCAGGTGTATTAAAAGCAAAGCTTTACCTTGTATAGAAGTATGTAAATTTTGATATAATGTCAAGAGTAAAAGGTCTTCCGACACTGTCTTAAAAAGATATTCGTTGGTTATTATATCACTTAGATGTGTTTTTAACTAGAATTCACTTGTGGCTTACCAAAGTACAAAAGTGTCAATATCGTTGAGTTTTAAAAGATCTGCGCAACTATCGGCGTCAAGCCTTTATGCAGGAAAGTGCCTCATTAATATGAGAGCGGAAAACGGAAAAGTATGCAGGCGACAAACAATTCTTATATTGCAGAGATAAATTGGAGAACAGAATAGAGTACAAACTTGTTAATCTGTTTCATGTGCCTTCAGGATTCCTCTGCAGTATATTGGTAGAGTACACCCTTATAGTTTTGATATTTGGGAAATAAACGATACGATCTTGAAACTCTCTGCAAGTCTCTGACGAAATGTGTAACCTTTGTAATGTTTCATTCAGAATTCATTTGTGTGTGTGTGTGTGTGTGTGTTCCAACGGTACTAGGGATATAATGCACGAAATTTGGCCTTAAAAAAACAACCAATGTGACCACCTAAACAGGAACTTCATCACGTAGACACACGCTTTCACAATGTCTATATACTGTCCGTTGGAATTTGCATGTATGCAGTTTTCTAAGACAAACAGGCACACACACACTCATACAGTGTATATATATATATATATATATATATATCGTATAATAAATAGCGAAAACTTTGTGCAAAGAAATCGTATATATATATTTATATATATATATCGTATATATACATAGGTCCTATGTGTGTGTGTGTGTACGTACTTTGAGCGTCCGTGCTTTTGTTTCACAAAAGAAATGCAGAGGGAGTAATGTAAACGTAATCAGAGGCGTTACATAATCTGAAAGTGTAAAATGCTATGTAGAATTCGAACAAAAATTGTGATATGTCTTGTATTCATATGAATTTATCATCAATAATCTTAAATCTTTCACACCAGCCGTCTCGCAGCAGAACGTTTCAGTAACTTACACTATACTACTACTACTACTTCTACTACTACTACTACTACCAGGGGCGGATCCAGGAATTCTGTAAAAGGGGGGGGGGTAACTAATGTTTCTGGTGCCACTTCTGGGTTTCGTTTCATTTTTGTCTTTTTATTTCTTTTGTTTTTAACAAAATATAAAGGGGGGGGGGGCGTGCTCCGGTTGCTCCCCCCTCTGGATCCGCCACTGTATACTACTACTATTACTACTACTACTACTACTACTACTACTACTACTACTACTACTACTACTATACTACACTATGTACTACTAATTCGAGGGCATGTATTCTTGTATTACCTTTAGCCGATGCCATCTCGGATTCCATAAACGAAGTTGCACCTCCAAACCTGTCTATCTAGTATGACTGTCCTTAGTTAATTAATGCTATCAGGGTTCATGTCCTTCTTCAGTATACGGATGAAAGTGGCCCTACTTCTTCCTCTTTTTGCAATTTCCTTTTTGGTCTTCCAGAGTATGGGGAGGATGGCTCAGGGTGCCGCGCACTGTGTCCCGCTGATCTTTCACGGGTATTTTTGTGTTTGAGCTTGAAATGAATGTGCTGTGTTTTCAAATCATATATTCGTAGTTTTTGTGAATATCATAAATGAAGTAATTTCCATCCTCAGAAGAAAACCAAGATGTATTGCTGTCATTCATGGTCATGCTTGCGTCATTTTACAAGTACAGTGTATTTCATTGCTAAGGCTCAACTTTGCATTGTAATATGATCTACTTAACAAATAACATCAACTACGAACTGTAAAAGGAAAACTGAATTAATCCCTGTCTAAACCGGTGTTTTCAAATCCTGTAAATTGCTGTGAAACAAAAATGATGACCAAACCTACAGTTCACCCCCTAAAAAGCAACACTCACACTGCAGAAAATCACACGTCACACCCTGTTCGTTTGGACTTTAAGCAAGACTACAGGTTTGCAGATCTACCTATAGGTTTACGATACATCTGGAATATTTATTCAAGATATTAAAAAAAATGACAAAATAACCACTTCCCGTGTATCCGATATACAAACATTGATTAATATTCTACATTAACAAGTGCCAATATCAGGGCTGCCAACCTTGAGTGAGAGTTTGGCGTGAGACACTGCATGAGGGAGCGGAGCGACCTCCTGGCTAGCGCATGGCGGCCTGCTGTGCGGCCGTACGAACGTACGTACTACTAGTATGTACACAGTACGTCAAGCGATGTAAAGCACACGTCATTGCTATACATACTGTAATTTGCCATAAGTACAAGCTACGCTCACGCGGTATGGTAGAAACCAATCGTAATCCAATAGCTCGTCTTTGCGCGCGAACCGAAAACGATCGGGAAAATCTCGAAACTTTGGGCTTGGGCATATCGATATTCGGAATATCAGAGAATTTAGAGATATATTTATTTTTTTTACATTCCATTTTGGGGGTTTAGCGTGAGATTTCGTTTATCAGAGTGAGACAGTCAAAATTGGTTGAATTGCGTGAGTCTCACGCTGATTGCGTGAGAGTTGGCAGCCCTGCAATATTTACTTGACGATTGAAAGACATACAGCAGTAGACATCTTTATACAGGTAAGATGGCGTAATTTACAACTTACGGTAAGCTGTATTGACAATGAAAATTTCAACGACTTGAAATACAACTGCATTTTGTGAAAGCATATATCGTAAAGTAAGAGGCACACGGGCCTAGAATGCTATTGATTTCACCTTCATTCTATTTTGAGTACTGAGTAGTTCGGAAGTTTGATGATTAACGTCGACAGCGACACTGAATCGGTGAGAAATGGCATCATGTTCACCCTTTCATGGAATCAGAGCATTTGGTTGTTGTTTTTCTTGTCATGATGGTCAATATTGGTAGGCAGGGACATAATGATTGTTTATACGTCAGTTATGAAATTAAGGCACTTACAATTAATCAGTATATTCTAACAAAAAAGCAAACAAACAGACACCTATCCCCTGATGGAATAACGAGTTTATCCGATACAAACACTCATTCTATAAGGGGAAAAAATTAAACATAACAAAAATCCTACTCAGATAAGCTATACCTTCCCGTATAATAAACGCCGATCTACCGTTTTCTTTCTTTTCCTGATTATCAAAACGTCGATGTTGGGTGTTTTGCATATAAAGAAGGGTAAGGTGAGAGTGGGGTTTGATAGTGAGACAAAACCTGAAACACCCGAAATTCACATCTGTTAGGATTGCCAGCGGCGCAAAATTCAACAACACGCTTATAAACACCAAACCAAACAGGTTTGAAGGTGGGGTTTTTTTCAGGTCTGTATTATGATAATAGTTTTCTTTATAGTCGCATAGTCTCGAATTTACGTCTTTTTTTCCCTAATGATACATCAGACTCCTGCAAACGCGGGACATGACGAAAATATGAAATCCTCCACTTTTCCTCTTACCCACACATCTTTCAGCAAACTTAAGTTGAGACAGCGGACATCAGCATACTTGGATCCAGGAGTGAAAGTGCATGTAGCAAGCTTGCCAGCCCTTACCTTATAAACATTCACAACCATAGGCAATCGGATAAGTGGCAGTGGCAAAAAATGGTAACACAGAGATTTATTATTGCTACAAATCACATGCCAAAATCTACGATACACGACGATTATCACTGTATAGAAATATGAAGTGGAACGAGGAAAATCTGTAAAATCTCAGAGAGAACATCAGTGCATTATTCATAAAAGGCAACAATTAGAACTCATCGAAATATACGTTTTTAGCGTTAAACGACAAAATAAAGATCATATTTACTGAGGTATTACTTTAAACGTGAAGTGAAAGGCAAATTTTCTTATGGCATTTCGGTTACACAGACAGCATTAAACACAAAAAGATTAAAATCAAATTCATTTCAAATGGCACGTAGTGAAGACACTATTTTGCAAATTTAATAACGGCTTACCTAATCGATGCATTAATTAGTGCCATTATTGCGGCATATTTGGGAATTTCGATATTCTTCAGTCACTAAAAGATTTGAAGAAACTAGCGAATTTCTTAGGTTTCGCAGGTTGTGCCAAACAAAGACAGGGATGACTATTCGGTACTGGTATGCCACTAAATCGAAAATCGAATTATGAAGCCTTTCAAACAAATATCAACATTATAAAAAATATTTTCGATCGTTTACAGTATATCTCCATCCCTTCAATTAAACACATTACTCAAAACGAATGTCTAAACATGATTGATACCACAGTGTCAAACATGATACATATCTAAGTATTATCTTATACTAAAAATGTAAAATATGTATTTACATACATACAGACGCTTGGAAGAGATGTTTATGACGGAGTAAAAAGGAAGATGCAAACTAAGTGGTATGAAAAATAAACAATATCCTCTCTTCACCACTGATATAACATCGAACAAGAACTTTCATTACCTCCTTAATTACAAAAGCAGCATAATATGAAATCTCTCCTTTGAAGTTCATGTGTTATTACACCGATCTGGTGACGCATAAAGGCATATCGAATGACCTTTCGAGTAAAAAGCCAGTAGATTGTGTGAGCCCATAGAAGTAGTGCAGATTGAACTCAGCGCATGAAAGTAGTGCAGATTGTGTGAGCGCATGGCACCGAGGCAGATATTGAGTACTTAGCTTGTTTGTTTGATTTGGTCAACTTCATATCATGTCTTGGGATGACTGAATCCTGCCCTGTATTATTTCTCTCTGTCTCTGTCTCTCTCTTTCTCTTTAAAGATTTTTAGTTCTCAGAATTGACGCGACGATACCTATGAAATTACTCTACTTTCATAACCAATGTGATTGTATGTTAAAATAGAAATGATGATTTACACCGTACATATATAATACAAACCTCTATACAATATCCGCACATGTAGCATGCATATCTTACCGAAAAAAATCAACAATTTCATGACATAATCGGATTATGTCATGACTTACCGTCTCGTTAAGCTTTTTAAGAACCGGTATGTAATAAGTACAACATTCTTAAGCACTTATGTTCTATTTGACATACACAATTTTTCATACAAATCCTCTGTGAAGCTAAAGAGATGCCGTTGAAAGACTTGCTTATTTATAGAATGGAGTGCATTTTATGTCACTAAATCATACACAAGTCCTGTAAAAATATATGAAAGACTCATAGAAACAACTCTCTTGACACTTCTATTGAGGTAATTTTGAATTTATCTGTTGCGGATGAAAGGCTCACCAAGATCGGTTAAAACAAACACAGTTGAAATCGAGTCTATAATTTTACATAGGTAGCTGCAGTGAAATTATGAAAGCAAAGCGTCGGTTATTGAAAAAAAAAATTGTACTTGTTCTTGTTATAATAGTTGTTAGGTAGTCAAATATTGTGGTAAGAATTACTTAATAGATCAAAATTGTGTATGAAATTGCAAGAGTTTACTTGGTAAGCGGTATATAGTTCAGTTGGACTACCAACACACTGTCATGCGATTAGAAACAACATGACAGTAGATAAAAAAAAAAACAGCTATGAAGAACGTGATCTATTAATGCGCTGATATACTGTATAAACCTCTCCTGTACACAAACGTAAGATAAGAAGAACAACAAAATTTAAAACGTCCCAATTTTACTGAATGGTATATAACATATGTTTGATCTTCTGTCGTATCATACACGTTTACACTTTTTGCTATTCGCTGCAGTCTAAATTCCAGGCATATTGTAGTTCTCTGAAGAAAGGTAAGTCAAGCTAATGTGCCTAGGTACCGCCATTGTCAATCGAAACGGTGAAAAAGAATTAGAAGAGGATATTACAGAATCATTAACAGATTGAGTTTTGTTCTTTACGACACACTTCTTCCGCCATCGCTGAAAAAAGTTGTAATCGTTGCAGATAAACATGGCACAGTGAAAATGATATCGTCACGTAATGGGTACCTGGCATTAATTATCTCTTCTCTGTTTGAAACCTTGATTGTTCATCTTTGAACTGTGAGCTGTGTACCGCAAAAGCTATGAAACAATTCAAATGGCATATACGAATCGAGTGTGCTAAAAGGTATTATTTTACCACACCGCTGTTTTTTTTTTTCGATTTTAAGTCTCTACATATCTTCATTCTGCAAAGGAGTGCAAATCGATGTATTCACACTTATTGCCTGGAATTTAGACCGAGTTTAACACTATAAAACTCAATTTCCTTTGCAAGCATCTAAACAATCGTTTAGAGTTATGTCGAATTAGAACAGCATGTCATCCCGTGCGTATCCACTATCGACGTATCTTCGTGACCGACGGCCGCGATCCACCTGCCCGTAAAGGCCACCCCGGGTTGCGTAAACGCCGTCGTCGTACGCCGGGGACCCCCGCATACCGTTTCGCCTGTCGTAGGCATCGCCTGGGGCTGGGAAGGTCTCACGCGTATACACGACCTCCTTCTCCCGCGGCGCAGGGGCGGCATCGGGGAGGAAATCGTCGTCGTCGTCGTCGTAGTAGTAACCTCCCTGGTGCGGGTCGCCGTAGACTTCGATGGTTTGGTTTGGTCGAGGGCCGCTTTGTGGTCGGGGACGTCGGCTACCGTATCGGCCGGAGGCTCGTGGCGGTCGGTATTGCTCACGTTCCATGACCGCTGGTGCTTCATACGACCGGCGATGGAAATCTAAAGCTATCAAAACAGACAAACCACGAGTCTCTTGACACATCTGAAGACTGAAAATTAATCTACAGATTCGAAGTGCAAAAATATTCGTTTTTTCTCGGCACTTTCACATTAAATTGCAATTTACCCTAGAGGTTTAATGCATCTCAACATTGTTTTGCTTACATGAACGACGAAAAATTGCTCGGAAAAACTTTGAACACGATTAAGCTTGCTGTCCTTTTTCACACGAGTGGACGGAGTTTATTTTCTTGCAATCAATCTTGGGAGCGGGGGTGGGGTCGAGTCAAGATTGCCCTCGAGCAAATTCATTACGACCTATTTTCGAAATGTGGTGCAACTACTTGTATTGGTCAAGGGTTTATTGATTGTTCTTTTGTTCAAATAGTTGAGAATATTTGTTCTGAATTCCTGAACACGTCTTGCTCATTACACAATGTCATTACATTTATTACTTAGATCAACAACAGTGACGACAATTCTGTGCTATTGCCAAATTCTCCAAAATGGGCAGAAAGTGAGAGTGTGAAGACCATTGCATAATACAAATGACCAGATTTCTAGGCTCTTGACATCATGCCTTTAAAATCTTGACTGTATACATCGTCTCATTGTGAATATTTGTATCAAGGGTGTGAGTTCAGAGTGTTTCAAACGAATTTAATATGAGGAATTTGCATGTGTAATTTTTCGTTATAATCAGGACAGCAAGTGCATAATTTTAAGCAGAATCTTCATTTTCAATACATTTCGCTAATAATTGATATTTCCTTACATAATATTTTCTTTAAAAAAATTGTTATTCTAATATCATATTATAGGGTTAAAGATTAACGTGAATGCCATGTAGTTTGCTATGTGCTCAGTTATCGGTCTTGTGAGCATGATGTTACATTTGGTGATTGGAAATAAGATTTGCTGAATTACCTTAAATTGAGTTGAATTGAGTTGCATTGATTTGATTTGAATTGAATTGAATTAAATAATATTGAATTGAATTGAATTAAATTATATTAGGTTAAACCAGATTGATTTGAATTAAAATGAATTATTGAACTGCACTGAATTTCAATAAATTGAATTGAAATGAAATGAATTAGATTGAATTGAATTGAATTGAACTGAATTGAATTCCGTTTATTTCCTCGTGTTAGTCCATAGATCATACCTCCACGGGTGAGGCGGGCTGGGGCGTACTCCGAGTAGGTTTCTCGCTGTCTCCGTGGGGGTGGTCTCGCATCACTCTTCCATTCTTTGTATGCTGCCTGGAAGCCATTGGCAAATGCAGCCTGTGTTCAAATGATCCATGAAACAAACAAACAAAAACGGTGTTACTCTTCATTTCTGTGGTACGGGTTGAAATTTAATGCATTGCCGATAGAGGGCGTGGTCTCCAACTTTAGGGTTGCGGTTTACGCTTGCTGGCGTACGTTTCATCAAGCATGTAACTGTTCAATTGGCTGGATTTTGCGCCACTGGAAAGAACTCACTCTGATATGGCGATCACAAACGGAATGCTAAACAATGAGGATGGAATGCTCTGCGACATAATGGGAACATTCCTATCTAATACGATCAAATATCATTTATAAAAGGGCACGAATTGTCCTGTATTTGGATAAAGAGAAAGAGAGATATATTCTCTCTAGTAACATTGAGTAATAAAGCAACGCTGTCAAATCATGACCCTGATGGCATACAAAACGCAAGCACACACACACACACATACACACACACACACACACGCACTCAACTAGAATTTTTTGAATTTTCGAAGTTCACGATACATCGTAACTCGTCACCTAAGATGCGAGCAAATAGTCAAATACCTCTTTGGATGAAAGTACAAACAACAATATAAGAATATTGTTTGGCAGTCAGAAGATTTATATTTGAACTTCCTCGCATCCATGTCATAGAATCAAACAAGAATAAAAACTTGAATGCTTGATTTCTACTAAATTTTGATTTCTGAAGTTTGTTCCAAAGTAGAAGAGAACTAAAACACGCACAAAAATGGCTGGAAACTGTCAATTCCAGAGAAGTCTGTATACAAACAGACAAAACACACAAGAGATACGCACTTTCGAAATAATTTTTGCACATATTAAAAAACAAAGAAAGAAACAAACAAACAGCAATTCACTGGTTCAAACTGAACTATTGCTTCCTTTATCTTTGACAATCTTTTGCGCATCTTAACTTTGAGTCCCATTCCCTCTGAAGTGTTTATATTTACACCACGGCTATGATATTATGTCTGTGGTAGTTTTATAATACTTTTGAACAATATATTAATATAAACTCTATCATAGCATTTTCTCCCCTGATATTCCCTTTTGAAAGTTAGTTTCATTCAAAATTGCTGATTTATACTTTTCAATCTCCACCAAACCTAACCTTTTTGCTTTCTACTAAATTCATGACATAGCAACAAACGAGGCGTATACATCTAGCCATTAAAGTTTGTAAAAATTCTTCTTTTTATTTTCTATATATACGTGTAAACTATATCCTTTTTTTTCAAATCCCAGACCGAGTGAATTCATAAATGAATTCATAAAGACTTTACTGCTTCCGGGTCATACCTTGAGGTTAGCCGCCTCACTCTCGAAGTTGCAGTAGAACATGTGGCAGAGGAAGATACCCTGACTCTGCGACCAGGCTACGAAAACGAAGATGTTGGGGTACTCTTCATCGTGCACGCAGTAGTGGATGTACTTTGTCTGGATCGATTCGTCTTGGAAAGTATCTGTAAGCAGGACAAAAAAAGAAACAATAAACGAAACTCCAATGTTATTACGAGTGCTATGAGAAACACGGGACAATAAAGACGTGCCAACGAGTTTACCTCTGACTTCAATTGTATTTAGATGTTTTCATTTCATGATACATGATAATATTATACAGTCAGACCTCGATTATCCGCGGCCATTTCTCATCCGGACTTCTCTCATATTCGCATGCATTTACAATGTGAGACGCAAAAAAAAAGTGATTTCAAACGCGATTAAAACTTTTACAAATCTCACGCGATTTATCCAGAATATTCCTGATAGAAACATGATATGAATTTTATGTTGAAATATTTGAATTTCCGCAAAAAAAGGACTTTAATTTTACCTACACGCTAGCAAAGAATACATCAATACAGCGTGTAGCCTACGCTATATGTACTTAGCTACCACTTGGTTGGTAGGTACATGTAAACGTAAATTAACATTCTTTCCCATATCAGACCAAACCGGTCCCGCCTTGGCCGCATAGCAGAGGCAGGAGAGCCCCTGTTCATGCGGCCATGGCGGGACCGGATGGTTATGACCATGGCGGGGGATGGCCATGGCGGGACCGGATGGCCATGGTTATGACTAAGATGGTTATGTGAATGTTAATATTCATATAGCCATCTTGAGTTGACAAGAGAATTGCACCATCACTATACAAGAAACATTAAGAAATCACGCGAGGAGCAATGCTATAATTTTTATCATTGCCAAGCGCAATTCACGTCTGGAACTTTCCGAAAACTGTTAAGATAATATAACTTGCGATCGTTCCACTGACAATGTTGATATGTGCCAAAAGAAAAAAAAAGAAAAAAAAAACCGGAATGGATAGGCTACGGGGTGCATGGGAAGGAGTAAGTGTAAACATTCAAAATGTAAATAATTTACCTCTTTTACAGAAATGTATTTATATTTTTCCCTAACTACAGGTCTATCCGTTGGTGTTTCGGTGACGGCAAAAACATATCATACTTTATCAAGAATGTGAAAAATTGACAAATAATAATGAATAATAATATGGCGTCTTGTAACTTCTTATTTTGAGAGGGTTAGCAGAGAGAGAGAGAAAAAAAGATAGATAGATAGATAGATAGATAGATAGACAGCTAGATAAATAGAGAATGATAGAAAAGGAGAGAAGTGGTAGGTAGATAGATAGAGAGAGAGAGAGAGAGAGAGAGAGAGAGAGAGAGAGAGAGAGAGAGGGGGGGGGGGGGAGGGAGGGAGGGAGGGAGGTACCAGACAATTTATTCTGATTGCTCGTTGATTTGTACCCTATTATAACGAGTACAATAAACTTGAATTTGTAGGTCACAGATCTGCATTGTATAGCATCGCAATGGCAGCAGTCTTTAGGGAGTGGTGTTGATATCCCGAAAGAAGTATTAATAGAAATAGCAAGAGTATTCTACCTAGTTTTCTCACACACGCAGTCAGTTCAACTCCTCATATTGTCAGCTCCTTGCCCAAATCTCAACATCAGCAGATCAGATATGCGTCAGTTTCGGCAAATTGCATAAGAATGTATTTTTATCATAGTCACAAAAGCAGGTTGCTTCGGGAAACACACGCAACCTCATGGTCCAGTTCGAAATTTGTTTTGTTAAAGTTCCGAAATCAGTGAATGCTTCGAGAGTACATAATAAACGATAAACGATAAACTTCCTAAGGTTGTAAAATATAATTTTATGAGTATAACACAGATTATCTGTCATTCTACGCAGATTCACGTTGTCTTTCCAAGAGTAATTCGTTTCAGTCTGTTCCTATAGTGAACAATTTCTAATCGAGAACATCGTCGGAATTATTCCGACGCTTTCCAAATATGTTTATTTTTCCACGTCGCCGCTTAATCATTTCTGCAATCTGTCAAATCCAATGCGTGGACCCATGCATCAAAAACGTGTGGACGTTTCATATTTACTTTACAAACCTTTCCCATCAAAGTTATTTGCAAAAGCGGGACGGCCAAGGACAAGCGCTATCACAAAGAACCCTGTGCCGATAATAAGATATCATAAACGTCAGGAGATTTGTCAATAAAACTTTGGGGCGCGGAGAGGGCGACGCCCAGGTAGAAAAGTATTAGAGCTGATCTGACATCGCCCAAAAGAAAAAAAAAAAAAGAATCGAAATGAATGATCACTACCATTGACAAAAAACGGAAGTGCGCAGGTCCTGCTTTTTCGGGCGTATACGTTGTTGATGTAAAATAGCAGTATATCATAGTGCGTATATTGCTTTTTGCTGATGTTATTCATTTCTAAATGTAGGAATCGCTCCTCTGGGATTTTTTTAATCTTCAAATCACGCTAAGAAGTCAACGAAATAGTGGGGGCTCACAATAATCGCAAAACATGACGAGCGAAGGGTAGAAACTAATCCAAAATGTCATTCAGTTAGTCAGAATATTACAAATTATTTGAATCGAGGAGGGGTTTTTGATTTTTTTTTTCAAATTTATATCAACATGGTTTTACTAAACGTTCACTATGCGTCGAGGAGCCTGACATTACACGTCTGCTGCAGAACAGAAAGCATAATCTATAAACTAAAGTGTACGAATATGTGTCTTCAATACTTCTCAGCAATGATCAAACATGTTGTTACATTATAAATACATTTCAAACGAAGAATAACAAACCCAAAAAGTCATCAACAACCAAAAATGAATTAACACAGTAAAATGACCTTTGATTGATGACGGATGAAATAAGTGGCTCTTTCTTTTTCTCCCCTTTTTGAAAAGTCGCGTAGGCCATATTACAGTCACGCGCAGACTTATCTTTTTGATAGTTAAAAAAAGATCACGAAAGACATCTGCTTGCCACGTATAAGACGCCCAAATCTTGCCTTTTCGTATCCCGACTACATAAGTGCTCTCGAGTACAATTTAAGTAAAGTATGTGCTTTTAAAATATTTGTTTTTCTTATGTTTACCCAACATAAACAGTGCATAAATGATGATAATCACTTACTAAATGACAGGTGACGAGTAATTCAGAAGCTCATAGATCATGGCTACTATGGACATGGTATTTAATAGTAACGTAAAGGGTCATTTCAGGTTACTCGCCTTTTAAATGCATCTGTGACCATGATACGTCACCAGAACAACTTCTTGTGCAAAGCTTTATGAAATGATTTCGATTTAAGAAACTTGCATGGACGCTACCAGTACTGAATTTCAGTGTTCCCTTCTTAACGTTACAGATCGTCGACAACAAATATTGGTTTTTAGGTGTCGAAAGAATGGACACCATTGCAGATTTAACAGATCTGTCACGTAGGCATGTTTAACAACCATACTCTCAACAATTCATGACGACAACGTAAACGTTATATTGAGAGTTACTTTGTCATATAATTTGTGTTAATATAGGTTGAAGCTGCTGGAAGTCTTCAATGAAAACGGAGTATGCTTGAGGTATAGGTCTTGTCCTCCCAGCTCATGTCATACATGGCTTAGTTTGAACTAAAAGTTGATACTTTGGGCTCTTGATAGAAAGGAAGGACGATTTTAAAAAGATGTAAAAAAAGCGCATATCTTTTCATCATTTTTGACATCTCTATCGACTTCCTTAGATTATCAGTAAGATATGATAGATTTTAGATGTAAAATGTTAGCATTGACATCAGAAACAAGGCGTTAAAATGGAAAAATCATCGCCACTATACAAAGGAGTTCATTATTGTTGTCAGTGCTTTGACAGCTGTTTAAATCATCATAGAGATGAAATCCATCTTCATTATTGCATAACCCATGTTTTATCATATCAATAATATCGTAGCTTTTCACATCACGGTCTCCTGCTTTATTGTTGTTGTTGTTTTAAAGAACGAAAGAGGAGAGAGAGAGAGAGAAAATGGGGCCCTATACAAATAATTTGCCCCAGACAGCACTTGACATAAAACAAACAGTATAAATCTTAGAGAGATATAAAGAAGAATATTAAATATTATATACCAAGTCTCCACGAGGAAGCTCATACCGTCTCCACGAGGGAGCTGATATTGTCTCCAGAAAGGAGCTCATTACGTCTCCACGAGGGAGCTCATATATTGATGAATACCTCATATTCTTCAAACAAACTCCTGCTTTACAGCAGCATGAAAGGCGCTATCATTCTAAAAACACAAACTATCATACTACATGGTCTTTTTAAAAAAACAAAGCCTTAGACCGTCTTGAATATATGCTGAATTTTGAATCCGTTCAACGTGATATTCAACCATTAGTGATGTAATGGTATAATGAAAAAGATGAGAGTTATGATAACAATTGGATTAAATATTAAATAACGCGTTTTATAGACATTGTTTTAATGTTTCTATCATAGCGTAAGTTGATAAAAATAATATATGCCCAAGGATAACTACGGAACTTTATTTGTTTCTGTTTTGATATTGTCACGTGAAGGGAACTATGCAGTGCAAATGCATATCAACCTGTACTGATTTATAATAACCCGATCGTCACTTACATGTATGTGGCCAAAGGAATATTTAGATTATGCGCTATATGACTTATAATAATGTTTGACTTTTTCCCTCAAATTATTTGGATACGCCCACAAAAAGCTTCCAAACCAAGATTCTGTCAAGGACATTATCTGTCAATCATTGCTAAGGCACTGATTATGATCATTATTTACAAAATACATTGGAATGCACATTATTCACGTTATTTGACCGCGCATAACTTGCCTGTCTCCCTGCAATATGTTGATCACATTAGTTTAACATGGAAACATGTACTAGTAATTTATGCTCGATTTATTCTGTTAATCATTATGATTATTAGTACTTATAATAGCAATGACTGACGGATGATGTCACTGGCAGAATCTTGGTTTGGAAGTTTTTGTGGGCGTATCCAAGTAGTCTGAAGAAAAATAGAAATTATATCATGAAATGACACATATTTCGATATTCATTTGGTAAAAGAAGTGATGCTGAGGATATTACAGTATGAATAAATATAAGTCAACATGCATTTACACTGAATAGTTCCTTTCCGGGAATTATGGATATATAGACAAGTGGGTTAATTGTTCTATACTTGCGGGTCAAATCAGAAAGTAGGATCTATCGCCATTGCGGATATCAATACGAGGACAAAGAAAGAGTTGAAGTACTCAGGATGATCTGACGATGGAAGATGTTCAAGGAATGTTTTATCATTTAAACATCCGCCATGACACAAAAAAGAGTAAATTACCGTTTGAATAAATCCATTATTACATGCAGGACAAGGGAGTAACCATCACGAGGGTCACTGTCTATTATACAAAATGATGCACAAGCAGGGACAGGACAGAGTGGATCTGTGAAATTTGGATGCGCGAGTTTATCAGTAATTTTGGAACTGTTTAAAGGGCCCCTGAAATCCAAATGCATGTTGATTGTGTTGATTTATGATACCCTCAACATCACTTTTGCGGTGAAACGAATATCTAAAAACATTCCATATATTTTTAACGATTTTTTCTTCTATTTTTCTTCAGATTACTTGGGAACGCCCCCCCCCCCCAAAAAAAAAAAAATCCTTCCAAACTAATATTCCTCAGATGACCTCATCTGTCAATCATTGCTAAAGTACTGAAATGTTTAACAAAAGACATTGGAATGCACCTTCCCCTCGACTCAGCATAACCTCATGTTCCCTCGCCATGTCTTTTGTTAGCCACATTAATATCACAGAAACATTCAGGGGCCCTTTAAACCCACGAGACAGCGAGAGGGTTTTAGACTGTTTCCACAGTTAAACGAGGGCGTCAGATTCTCACTGATCCACAAAATAGATCTGTGTATCATTCGTGTGTTTTTTTTTAATGTGCCCGTAAATTAATGAAATTCAGCCTGTTTTCCCATCATGCGTCCGGTACATCTCTAATGCTATACAAGGCTTGAGACATGCGTTCGGATTTTACAGGACGCATGGCTCAGTATGGAGCAGTAAAATTAGTGCATGATGACCAATCAGATTGCAGAGATTCTAAGGCCCATTTTATAAGAAGTGATGATGAACGTTGTTTAAGAAATGTCGTATTTGTCCATCAGCCATGACAAAAGAGGATGTTTCTGTAGGATAACTATACCGTCTAAATATATAAATATATCAATATCCCCGGGCGATTCCGATCACAGAACAAGACACTAAAGTAACTATCACAGATGTGATTGTCTCGGAATGGATGAAACTACAATAGTGAAGTAGGGCCTACTGACATTGCTCTGTCGGGTGACATCATACATCTCAGAAAATGAAAGTTTGTGTTGGTATGCTTTCTGTAATATCCACATACTCATTTAATGATAGAAGAAGATATTTCAATGCATAATGTAAAAATAATGCCCGTTTCCCTTCTTCCAGTTTATTATCAAATACATTTAGGATTTAATCCCTCTTATTCTATGGAAATCATGTCCACCATTCGAATTGGAGTTGAATCTATAATGAAATTCACGATCATGAACTACATTAAACTAAACATTCTCAAGGCGGCATTTCCTTGTTTCTATACAAATGCAATAAGACGATAGTCCGCCATTTCGGAGTTGCATAGTGTTGGGGTTTGGGAACGTCCACTTTGGTTGCAGTTCTGAGACCTGTAACACACAGACACAGACAAATAGACACACACACACACATACACAAATTGGCGTTATAAGGCAGATGTGACCACGTTGACATACCAATGGTGATGAGTGTGGTTTAATGACTGTATAGCGTGGAATGCTGGAATAAATTTATACATTGCACCAGCACGAATTGTCATTGTACAAAAAACAATAAGGCCTACATTGGGTTGCATGGAACAACTTCCTGGAC
This sequence comes from Diadema antillarum, assembly GCF_040938485.1. NCBI lineage: Eukaryota > Metazoa > Echinodermata > Echinoidea > Diadematoida > Diadematidae > Diadema > Diadema antillarum. The sequence goes on along the minus strand of NW_027271389.1, from coordinate 595,352 downwards.
GGACAGCCCGCCATTTAAAAGGCATTGGAGCCTACGAATGCATTGAAATCACTGCGTTGAGGCCTCCTGTGGTTCGGTACAACAGAACCTTTTCCATGAAGATATTCAATTAATTTTCATGACTTCAATAGACGGTACGTGGTCTCGCTTCAGCGCGGCGCAGGACTGCGGATCCTTTTCATTATTTTGTATTCTTTTTGTGTTTGTTCGTCTCTCCCTCCCCCGAACTTGGCATGCTGAGCAACATCTAATGGGCTTCTTTTGATGGTGACCTACAAGGTAGTAACAACCTCGATTCGTCGGTACTGATTCGAAAGGACAAGTTCTCATGATATTTGATTTTTTTATTTAAATTTCAATCACCGTATACAAAATGCGCCGCCCATATTGTGTATTACACAGACGCATTTGCTAGCTTGTCCTCAACAGAGGAGGAGAACAATCCAACAACAACAACAACAACAACAACACATGGCACGTACACACACACGCACACACACACACACAATGAGAGAAAGGAGGAGACTATTGTACTTTCTACATATTTCTGTGTGGGAAAATGAGACATCTCTATGCAGAAAAGAAAGCATAACAACAATAATGGTTCAGATATGACGAGCTCTATACGCCCTGCACAGAGTCAGTCTCGCGGGGTAAAATACCACACCTTAAATTACGTTGTCATGGCTCACTTAAAAACACCAAAAATGTTGAACTTTGCTGACTAATATTCCAATATTGATAAAGGAACAGTGAAGCATAACGAAACGCTTTACAATCGTACTTTTCCTTTCAATGTATCTATGAAAACATATCACTATCATTAACCGTCACTTAAAAAGGTTTATCGTAACACTATTGATGAGTCAAAATTGAGTACGGTCAATCCGATCTCTCCAAGACGTTCCCATTTTAAAGCAATTATCAATCATTTTTAACAATGTCCTTTGAGTATCTTTTTACACAATGTAAAGGGAACTGATGGTATGTTGACCATGCAGCTTCAATCTTCAGAATTGGCAGCATTATGAAATAGTGCCGTTAAACTTGAGCCCCTTATTACATTAGTATGAGAAAAGAAAGAAACTCGAAACTGGGATAAAGTTGTTTCCTTTTTATGAAGGAAGATACAATAACTACCATGACAGTTTGTTGACATAGCGAATATTATCATTTGTATTTGTCATCATCACCTACATCATCATTTCTGGTATATATATGTAGGTACGGCAATCTGGCAATCTGACAATCTGACAATCTGGCGACTGTTTCAACATTATATTGCTTTACACTGATATCATAATTGTGATGGGTTTGAAAATGTGGCTACACTGAAGGCACTAACTTTACATGTGCAAGTCCTTCGTTGTTCTGATTGCTTTGTTTTGTCGAGATCTTTATTTCACGGAAGTGACGATCAATCGGTAAACAAGAATAACTACGCAACAAGACACACACAGAAAAGGAAAGAAATATATACAGTGCAATATAATTTATTATGTTGTCATCTCAATTTGAGACGAACATATCTTTGACCACTTTTAATTTCGACACATTACAATGCCCCCCCCCCCTCCGCATGTCACAAACGAGGACACTCCATTAATCAATACAGAGACATGGTGAGTGTGGACAAATCTATTGATCGATACTGCATGCGCGGCTGAAAATCAATGGCTTGTTGATCACCAACCAAGTGACGGTAATCATCAGCGGGCTATCGATCAATTTCATGAAAATAATGAATGATGAATGAGCTTCTTGTAGCGTAAATAGACTGAAATCAATTTTGGGTGTCATTTAGAGCTGGCCTCGGTGGCCACAGGGATAAATTGAGCAGCACTAAAAGCATGCCCAGTCCAGTCGAGTATTTCTAAAGACAGAAAGGACTGTTCTTTTTCTACTTCTGCAATGTATTCCTTTTAACTGACCAGCTTTAGAAAAGAAACATACATTCTAAAAATTCACTTGCATACATACAATTATGTAATTATCATCATACTCGTGTACCTAAAAGAAAATGACCACGGTCATTGTGCGGTGTTGCTGGTAGGTTTGTCCAAAGACACTATATATGCTCTACAAATGCATGCTGACTTGTGTTGATTTATGATACCCTAAACATCACTCATGTATAAGTGGCCAAATGAATTTATAGATACTGTACGTGCCATATATTTCATGATAATTTGTCTGACAAGTTTTCTTCAGACCACCTCGATACGCCCACAAAAAACCTTTCAAACCAAGACTGTCAGTAACGTCATCTGTCAATCACTGCTGAGTTCATGAAGTTACAATTTGATTAACAAACGACATTGGAATGCACCTTCAAGTATACAGACTGAGCACAACTTGCATGTGTCCCTGTTATGCCTTTTGTTAAAAATAATGATTAGTAACATGGGAGAAACGTCGTATATATGATATGACACAACATTAAAGGTAATAACCTCTTCTTTTTTTGTGTGTTATTCATTGGTGCAGGCAGTGCGACTTTACACTTGTATGTAGCTGACGGGAATTTCAAAATGCGTAAGCTAACCTATATCGCAAAACCTGAGAAAAGTGTCATCATAATTTTTGATAGATGGACGCGTAACAGATTTCATACCTTTTATGATAATACAGTGTACGTGAGTACATACCTGTGTAACCATGGTCATAATTATATATGATATATGTATATATATATATAATCATATATACACATAATATATACATATATTTACTTTTATATTTATATATATATATATATATATATATATATATATATATATATATATATATACAGCATATTATACATAGACACCTGCTTGTATGTTTGTGCGTGCGTGCTTTCAAACGTATTTCCTTGTATCATTAGACATAACAAATTGGGTATGCCGCCTCGAGGTCATTACACGCACAACACAGCCAGCACAAAGAGAAGTTCATGTAAAGAAGAAAATGAATAGATGAATGTATACATATTATCATCGTATCTACAATGGAATGTTTCCCCTCCCTGGAGTCTCCACTGCGCATCCACTCCTATTCATTTATCATTCCTAGACTAAATTATTCGTTTGCTCTGGGCAAGTGCTGGGAGTTCCTTTTGGGGGAACCTCAACAAAGACTGGTATTTGCCGCGAGGATAAACCGTCTGCGATTGTTCGACCCGTCGCGACGGTTCCCATGAATATGAAGTATGCACAAAGTTGACCCCCCTTCTATAACTGTGCCTATAAAAACCTCAGAAAGTCGAGAGCACTTAAAATCAAGTAGCTGCTCCGCTAGAATGGTTCAGAATCCTGCGGGAATGTGGAACGCTATTAAACCATTCGACTTGTGAAAAATAGTGACATATAGACGTAGGCATATATACCTATACATAAACTTATACTGTCATGCATGCAACACTAAACATACACACAGTATGGGTGTAAGAGTGACTGTGTCTGTACACTGTCTGTCTGTCAGTATGTATGTATGTCCCTCTCTCTCTCCCCCCTCCCCACACACACACATACCCTCACAAACACGCAAACACACGCACACAAACAATGTTTAGAGCCACGCCTATCATAGGTCTACTGATACATCTTTTTTTCTTAGTATTAATACTAAACATTTTAATTTGCCGACTATCGCCATGTGTCACGATTGTTTCTTTTGAAATCATTTTTTTATCTAATGTCCTTGAACTAAAGAAAAACAGGCTCAATCTCATGTTGGAATAATAATTGTAATTACATCAAAGAAAGCGATACGCTGTTTCAAATTTTTATACAACTATTTGAAATAAGTATAGAAGATGGCAACATGTGAATTTAGTTTAGGGGAAATTCGTATAATTCAGTGATTTTGTTTATTGCCTAAATAATATTTTCTGCCTCATTTTTAAAAAAAATCAAATAACTCTTTTCACTGGGAAGGGTGGGGGAAAGATTTTTTGTTTGCCTTCTCCAGAGCAACACCCTTCAATGAATCATGCGATGGATTCACGACCTTCGAGCGGGCGTGGCAGAAGCGACAAACTTACATTCGACGTGTTCTTTGCATCAAAATCTACGGTAGCTGTGATATTGGCGAAGAGGGTGATAGCACTGATCCCCTTTCATTTACTATGACTAATGATTATCGTGATGATATATGCATAATCCACATTGTCGTATCATTCAAAGTTAAAACCCAATCACGTTATCCAGAGAGAATGCTAATTAAATTTGGACTCATTTTCTCGGGAATCTCCATCTTTATATCTAGATACATTGACGTTAGAAGATGACATTCAACCACGCTGTAACAGAAATAAACACCGATAACTTATATTAGCCGGTTTTATGCCTTTTACTGTCGTGCGTATGTTTCGAGATAGATGTGCTGATCGGAGGAAATACATCCGCTCAAGTCAACTTCAGCAGATTTTTATATTTTAATAATAATAATGATAATAATAGACATTTTATAGAGCGTCTTTTCCACTGGATGCAAAGCGCTATATTTTATATAGTTGAAATGTATAATTACCTTATCTGTTTATAATACTGATGATATCCAATACTATTATTTGCATAAAAATCCATAAGCCTATACATTTATGTTCGTGAATTTCTTATACATTTTGTCTCAACGACCCTTGGCACACACTGAAGACAATAAACCATGTGTGTGTGTGTGTGTGTGTGTGTGTGTGTGTGTGTGTGTGTGTGCGTGTGTGTGTGTGTGTGCGCGCGCGCGCGCGTGTGTGTTTTTAATCAAATGAGACATATACTTAGAATAAGACACGATATATACCAATACCATACAAATATTCATCATTCGTGGACTCAACATGATAAAATGTGATTGCCCTTGTTTTTAATTTGCAAACGACTAAGCATTTTCATCGAAATGTGATATTATGCACTACTGACGTGTGAAAGGCACGTACAAGAAGCATATACACGAATCTAGGGCGTGTTTGCAGTTTTCCTGTTTGGTCTACAAATATCATATTTAGTGTTCCAGGTCACGATTTAGAGTTTTAGATCTCTATATCCTGGCGATTAGGTGATATTTAAAGGGAAATGTGGCTTATATAGGTAATTTCGTCGTTCGAGAAGGCAGAACAATATGGCGATTTCTTTTTCTTCGTAGAATCGCGTTTCCTTGTTTGGTGTTGTTTAATTTTAACGTTCAGAGAAAGGGAGCACAAGGAAAAGATAATGTCACACCATCATATATGTCCGCTCTTATATGATATAAATCGAATGGTCTACATTTATGTACACAACTGTCACTTTCGATTTTATGTCAGATGAATTTTCGTACATGTGGAAAGAAACTAGAGTGCGTAAAACCATTGGGATCTGCATTCCATTCCGTCGCTCTTGCACAAATCGAATGTTTTGTTTTACGACAGGTGCTTGGTGTATGATTAGGCTAATATATATAAATAATGTAAATATACGAGTATATATGTATGTATATATATATATATATATATATATATATATATATATATACATATACATATACATGTATATATAGATATATACATGTATATGCCGTTAATACTCTGGACAACATGATCAACCTCACTATGTTTAAATCTATACATTAGGTTCCACAAACATCGATAGGGTCAGGATAATCATGAATAATTCATTTGGATGCAACAATCTTAATTCGGTTACAGAACCTGATTTTGTCGATAATCGTCAATCGCGACGTCTGTCGTGCCCGAAAATCCCCTAAACATTCACGCATTCTAAGAAGCAGAGCATTATACCAATATAATGGTCCTCTTGAGAGGATAGTTTCAATAGAAGAGTGAGCTTAAGTAACAACAAAGAGCATTGGTAAATAAAAAGAGCCAGAAGAGACATTATTCAACTTCTGTTGAATGCATCTCTAACACTGTCTATAAACGAAGGAACAATGCTCCATTCTTCATTCTTAGCATAATCAAAATCTCACTCCCTGGTAAGTCTCTAATCAACAATGAAGAATGGACTGAAAGGGGCTTGAAGTTCTTTGACCCGATTTTCAACCAAATGTTTTGGGAGATATTTGCGTAACCAGGTAACTTTATAATGTGCTCACTATCTCTTTCAGTTCCTTTGGCTTTTTCAAGAAATACTGTGACCTCATCTGTGGTTATCATTATTTGCCATAAATCTTTGTTATAAACGCTTTATCTCTGAAAGAAAACCAAAGCCCATTGTAAACGTGGATTGAGTGAAAGCAGCAATATTAGTAGAACACATCAGTGAAAGTTTGAGAATTCCACAAAATGTCAGTTTTCATGAAAAGTACACATGTATTTAAGGTGGTTTTAAGGTCATTTCATATTGATACAGCTGAAATATGAGACTTTGGGGGATTTCTGTACATGAAATGTATAAAAATTTGTGAGAGCATGACATCAACTTGCTAATTCTAATTTCTAACGACTGGTCAAGAAGTGTTTTCCGAAATATGTTGAAATTTCAGAATGTCATAACTTTCTTGTTTCTCATCCGATTTTGACAATTTTTGATCTGTTCTGTAGGAAATTCTCTCTCTTTCTTATGAAATTGAACAAATTTTGGAGTGTATTTCTTCTTTAACCATTGATTTGCCTCTCCGTAGTCTATACGCTCGTATACGTAAACCAAACGCTGGATTACGCTGACCGTAACGTGCACTTACAACCATTGAACAAAGGTCCTGTATGCATGTATACAACGTTAACATACGGATAACCACTGCACGTGGGCGTATAGGGCGTGGTCCACTATGGTGGTGTGCAATGGATGAGTCATAGATAGTGGTCCAAATTAACACTGCATTTTGTCCCAAACGTCTGAAAGTCAGGTGTGCACACTATGCCAGATCACACAAAGTGTGTGTGTGTGTGTGTGTTATAAGTAAACGTTCACCCCGACGATCAAATTGACTCAATAGAGTGATATCGAATGAACAGGATTATTGATTTATTCTTTTTTTATTTTTTACTAGAATAGTACAAAAACAGAGAAAGTTAGGGAATTAACTGAAAATTTGATCATGAAACAGTGAAAACTGCATAAATATATGCATGTGAGATACAAACGTAGGTGACGTTATATGCTCTCCCAAGTCTTTATTCCGTTCGTTTGCACGCACATATTCACAAAATTTGTTCTTTCTGTGAATGCATGGAAATGCATCCTTATCATCAATATATTAGTTCTAGCATTGCAACGGTTTGGGAATAAAGTCTTGATTTACGTTGATATTATGTATGTATGTATGTATGTATGTAGGTATGAAGACATTGTAACGGGTAGACTTAGTGCATAGCTTTGGACTTGAACATTGGAAGCAGAGTGTGAATGGCTCAATGTGTGCTCAGCAACAACAACAACAAAGGAAACACTTTTTCAAGTTAATATTTCTCATAGAAATTTAGATAAAGATCAATTTATCATTTATCGGTTATCAACGGGGTAGGTGAATTTAAAGAGAAACTTTACGCATGAGTGAACACATTCGTTTTTGTCTTCCAGAGCACAAAAGTAAAAATTGCAAAAATTGACATGTTGTCATTCAAATGCAAATGCCTTTCAAGATAACAATGAAAACAAAAGGCCAGTTTAACACAATGAGAGACATGGATGAAATAGCAAAAGTAAGGTTTCGTTATCTTGCATCTCTTTATAGCCTCAAACCAAAACAAACTGGGAAACAAAAAGAGGAAAACAAGATTTTTTTCTGTCAATTCCAACTTCCAATGGCATAGGGAGTAAAGCTAAAGAAGGTGATTAAATGGACATTTCTTTATTGCTTTCTTTTAATTTAGGAATTAAGAATTCATGAGATAAATACAAGTACTCATTATTACAATCAAGTGTCCTTGTTTTAAATAACAATTAAGATGTCTACCAATAATGTTAACATTGGGTTTTCCCTCATGCAGCCATTTGATTTTGAATTTGACAAAAGATTCGTCATTTCCTTTTACCATTTTTAGCCTTTGTTTTTCTTTTGGGCTCCGAAGACATAAAAGAAATCATAGATTTATTTTTGAAAATTAATTCATGTTTTAATATGTCCATATTCAATTGTGATAAATTTGTCTTTTCTTGTCAATGTCTCATGGAAGATTACTTACGCATGAATAAAAATTTAATCATTTTTGCAATTTTTACTTTTGTGTCTAAAACGAATGTGATCATTTATGCGTAAAGTTTCCCTTTTTATGGATCTACCAGATCGATAGCCAATTACTTTTAATATGGTATATTGTACATTCATTTCTAGCTCAATATTCTATGAGATATATTAGGAGAGGTAATTAGGAAATACTTACATGAACATTATAAAGGGCATACAAAATATTTTCTGAGAGGAATGCAAAGCTTATTATGATGAAAATCGTTGAGATATCCAAAGCCAAACAAATCAGAGTGGTTCTAATAAATGGTGGGTCCCACTTTTTATTATAGGACCTCTTTGTTTTTGTTTTTTTTTTTGATATCTCAGATATTTCTAGATCACGTTTTATCAAAAAAACTTGAATTCCTCTTAGAAGTGTATGCTTTTTGATATTTTATAAGTAATTTCTAACTATCTCACGAAAAGTTAAAACCTTATCAGTCTCCACCAAAACCATACAATCCCTTTAACTGTGGGCTCTATATACACCAAAACTAGAAATGACAGTTCATATCTGTACTAAACACTGAGATTATTGTTAACGAATATATACATTTTTCATGAATGGAAAGAAAGACAAGACAAGATGAAACTTTTAGTGATAGTAGAAAGCAGATTCAATTTTGATGGATCCAAACATCCCTCTTATTATCTGGTGATGGCGCGTTTTCAACTCCCAACGAAGAGTCTTTCTTTCGAGTCATATTCTGAACTGTTCAAGTGGCAACACTGTAGGCCTACTCCCATCACGTGATACAATTGTACCAATAGAATGGATGAATAGCGTATAAACAATGACATCATCAGCGACTTGATTACGTCATCATCGTCACTATACAGTTATCCTTTAATGATGGAGGTTGTTGCTCATTGCTAGCATGCTATACTCTGTCTTTCTCTGTTTCTTTGATATTCTTAAGAAAAAGAAGAGGCCATGCTGTATAGCGATGTAATACCGCCAAAGGAACAAACTAAAACAATGTATTCCTCAGAATGCTCTTTTAACAACAGGAAGGAAAAATACTTTTTTAACTTCGAGCACATTGTCAGCTCTTGATGGAGATATGAGAATACAAAAACAAAATTAACTCATTTGGCATTCCCATACAAGACTGAGTCGTTTCCTCCTGAATCTGAATTCTTGTTTAAAATTTCATAAACGCCTGCATGTTTATAAAATCCAGAAGCGGGAAAAAAATTAGGAAATATGTGACTTCACAGCATGTAGCGTAGGCTACCAGTCATGAAGTGTGTATTTGTACGGCACTATACATTGCCTCCTGATGCCATGGGATTTCGTAAAACCAAAAATTACGCAATAAAATGACGCTGTATAAACGTTCAACTGCATGTGATGTCTCAATCAGTTTTCGCGTCACTACATTGTAAGTCAATTTTGTACTATTTTGTCGACTACTTTTATAACTCTATCGCCAAATATCATTGTTAACCTAAGAAAATGACTCTGTTGCCATGGTTATTAATAATTTGACAACTTCGCTTTGCTCTGCATACATGTATTATAAATCACGGAAGCCTGCTCCCTGCACTTTTATCCCACGCACTTCACGAAAGATTGAAACATGTCAATGAAAAGTTGGAGAATAACTAATGAAGGACACATACATTGCTTATAAGCTTGGGCCTGTATCAATCTGATGAATTCGTACACTGTATGATAGCGTCCATTATTCATCATTCATCAGCTTGTAAAATTACATGCATAAAAATGTGTACACAGTTGTATATCATCATAGAAACTTTTACCGTCCTAAGTACACAGGAAAGACCATGAAGACAGGTGTACTGTATCGTGAGATTGTATCAAGGTAATTTCATATCTCCTGTCAAATTGCGTTAATATTCATATCTTTTTTTAGGATCGATTTATCTGCAAATATCTAGAATTATTCAGCCCTCTTTCATTATGTATGAGGACATACACGTAAGCATTCTCCTATTTTTACATTTTGGAAGTAAGTTCGGATACCATGCAGGCTACCATGTACAAGTACCATGTACAATTGTATGTTAACGCGAATACTAAAAAAAGAATGAAATATTGTTATAGAGAAGTTATTTTGACGGTGGCTCAGGAGATATATCGCAAATGTTTGTATACATACTGCACCTTATATAAAGATATTCATCTCGGACATTAACATAATGAGTCCATTACATTAACCGGAAAGCGATTAACGTTGTCATTACATTGAAACCGATGCAAATTTGATTAGTCAATCTGACTAATGCACTTTTACGTGTGATGCGTGGGAATTTTGACAGACGTGATGTACATGAACACTATCATAGCAGCTATACAAAATTACACTGTCACAGGTAACGACACCTTAGTGTGTACGACCATGTGAAACACCCAAGGCGCGCACCAAAATGTTGAGTGCATGTAATTTGGCAGTTTTGTACCTATAGCGGGTATAGATTCCTGGGATATGCCCACAAAATATCCCATTCCAACCAAGGTTTTGCCACTGACGTCATCTGTCAATCATTGGTAAAGTACTAATATGATTGATAAAAGACATTGGAATGCATCTTCCCCTGAAGATAGAATGAGCATAATTCGCATGTTCCGTTTTATTAATATTATTTTAAAAAGACATTGCAGGGGCACATGAAAAATTATGCTTGGTCTGTATTAAGGAAAGGTGCATTACTTCCAGTATCTTTTCTTCATAATAGTACTTTATCAAGAATAGCAATGATGGTCTGATGATGACGCAAGCAGAATCTAGGTTTTGATTTTTTTTCTTTTTATGGGGGGGGGGGGGACCAAGTATATGTAGTCGGAAGAAAAAAAAGAATAGAAATGTTATTATAAAATACAAAGCACATATTTAGATATTCTTTTCGGCCACTAAGTGATAATCATGATATTATGAATCAATAAAAGTCAACATGCATTTCCAAGGCATAGTCCCTTTAATGTTTAAGACACATACCCGATTGAAAATAATTTCTTTCTGTTACGGTGTATAGGTTATTGTTGGTGTAGTACGTTTAAGAGAAGAAAATACGATCTAGCCAATTTAAAATCTCAGCACTCGATCATCATTGTTTCAATATCAGGGAATTAATTCAAAGATTTAACTTGGGGCAGCCGTTTAAGGACCTTACAGTACAGTATATGCGGTGAATTGCGTGATTACTTGTGTTGAATCATGGCACTCTCAATATCACTTATGCTGCGAAACGAATATCTAAATGCGTTCCATAAATTTTACTGTAATTTTATTCTTTTCTCTTCAGATTACATGGATACGTCCACAAAAAAGCCTCAATGCAAAGATTCTGCCCGTGAACTCATCTGTCAATTATTGCTAAAGTTCTCTTTTAACAAAAGACGTTGAAATGCGCCGTCCCAACATAACTTGGTTGTTTTCCTACATCGTCTTTTGTTAGTCATTTATAGTAAGTTAAACGTGGGAATATTATGAAGGTTATGCTCAGTCCAGTGAAGGTGCATTCCAACGTCTTTTGTTAGACAAATCATAATTCGAGCCTTAATCTGTTAGTAATGTTAGACAATATTGATTGACAGATGATGTTCTTTCGAGCAGAATCTTTGTTTGGAAGTTGTTGTTTTTTTTTTCGATGTAGGCGTATCCAAGTAACCTGAAGAAATATTGTAGATTTGTTTTTTAATAAGGTATATGGAACGTATTCAAATATTTGTTTCTTCACGTAATGTTGAGGGTATCAGGAATCAACACAATTAAGTCAACATGATTTTGCATTACATAGTATACAAGACATTCTATATTTTGGGCAGAGATTAAGGAATCTGTTTCAAATAAAACAGAAATAAGCAGTGTCGATATCATTTACAATAACTGCATGCTCATCATGTAGCAAGGATCATGGACAAGATAAACCTCTAAAAAACTAACAATGAATAAAAGTCAAACTTGTTGGGTTTCTATATTATACTGTATAATTAATCATAAAAATGAAGTGAAAATGAAGTAAAGATGAAGTGGTCCGCCCTAGTAAAATACAAGTGGACCCCATGGAAGACCAGCTAGTGCAGTTGAATATAGGCTTTAAAGCCACCTTGTCAGACGAAAAATGAAAATAAAACAAATAATAAAACAGATTGTAAAACTCAATCTGTATCGTGTGTATGCTGTGCATTTTGAGCATATCAATTTCATATTTTGTTCATAAAATAAATTATCATTGTTTATATGTAAATTACGCTAAAACTTTCGTAAAGTAAGGCTAAAAGTAAGTAAATTTGTACTCGTAGAATCATCGCTTTATCATGCTGCCTAATTAGCTTCTTTGTTTTCTGCATTGACATGCAAATTAGGTGCGCGATGCAGCTTTGTTTTAACATAATATTATACAGCTGTTTTACATGACTGTTCAAGGGGTATGTGAAGCGTTGTGTTTTATTGTGTGTCCACACGCCATGGTAATCACAATCATTAGCATGACGGTATGTGGTGTATGCATACATACAGTAGGTTCTATAATATGAGAACATGCGATTCACAGAACAGGAATTAAAGGGATGGCACAGTTTTGTTCGAGGTGGGGCTTCAGGTTTCCAACTTTTTCGAAGATGATTTCTTGAAATATTTAGAAACATCTCGTTAATAATGTGAAACAGCATATAGTTCTAAGAGGAATTCAAGATTATTTGATGAAAATTGGTTTTGAAGTGGCTTAGATGTAAAAAGTAAAGCGATCCTAATAAAAAGGGACCCACCTTTTCATTAGGATTGCTTTGCTTTACTTTGTTTTTGGATATCTCGGCCATTTCAGCAAAAAGATCTTGATTGTCTTATTTCTTGGTCGAATAAGTGGCTTCCTAGGTTTCACCCCCAAAACGGTGTGATCTTACGGTTGGCAACCAAGACAACTTGTATGATTACACTATGAATATTGAAAAGTATACATCACCTTTCACACGTCGATTCATGCAAGGACCTAGGAGTCACGGTTGATTCAAAACTTAAGTGTGAACAACATTTTCAGGAACAAATAAACAAAGCCAATAAAATTGTGAACTTAATAAGACGCACATTTGTTCATCAAAATAAAGACAATTTTTTATTGTTATACAAAGCTTTGGTAAGACCTCATTTAGAATACGCCCATGCGGTATGATGGAGTCCTTATTTGAAAAAAAAAAACATATATTAGCTTTAGAAAATGTCCAACGGAGGGCCACAAAATTAGTACGTGAAATAAGATCTTCATCTTATGAACAGAGATTGAGGCACGTCGAACTTTCAACTCTAGCATACCCGCAGGGCGAGAGGTGACATGATTGAAGTTTTTAAATTATTTCATAAACATGATCAGGAAGTAGTGCCTGATTTGGGTTTAGTAAAAAAATGTACAAGAGGACATAGTAAAAAGGTATATATTTTTCGTTTACATACCACTATAAGAAGAAACTCATTTTACATGCGTATCAGGAAACCATGGAATAGTTTACCAAGAAATTCAATAGATGCACCCAGTGTCTTCAGTTTTGGAGTTGGTCTGGATAAATTTTGGGACAATGAACCCGTTAGATTTAAGTTCGACGCCACGCCACCTGGTCATGACCCAGCTCATCTCAAGGACTAAACGTGGATCTGAATACAGAGGCTCAGCCTGCGTTCAGAATCTTCCATAGGTATCCATAGGTAGGTAGGTATTTCAAAACCGATTTTTGTCAAATAAACTTTGAACATCTTCTAGAATTGTATGCTCTTAAACATTTCATAGCATAGTTTCAAGGTTACTCGCATAAAGTTAAAAGCTGAATGCTCGCCTCAACCAATACCTATACCATTCTTTCAAAGTGACTTCCAGCCCTGTAATTTCTTTGGGAAATAGAGGTTGAAATCTTATTATATTCTTTTCGTACATGAGAACTGTATTTGTGGTGTATTGATCGTAATGAACACAATATTTAGTGCTTATGTAAAAATCAAGGCTGGATTATTCACTTCTTGACTTTAATATTTCATCTTGACATCAAAATTTGAATTTGGGTAAGATCTAAGGGGAATAATGCATTAGACTATTGTCTTGTGGTGTTTCTATAAGCGCCTGTTTGGCGCCCGAAACTGTAGGCCTTACATATACAGTCATATTGTACTTCTCGCTTCCAAGCAGTATTAAGTAATCGTTCACCAAGGTCAAAGTTCATAGTAATATTCTGATTTATGGGTGAACTTCCCAGAGAACCGATCGAGGACCACACCTAACAAGGGCGTGGAGTTACCACTTTGACAATGGCTCTTGTTCTGTGACAGCTGAGTGCCAATTTGTCACATGCAGAGCTGATGGCGTCATCAGTGTACAAATAAATGTCCACTGATGTCGTACAATATCGTTCAAGTTGATTGCATAATCTTGTGATCCATGCAGTCTACATGATAAGACTTTTCATTTTCATAAAATGCCACCAACAACGAAACTTTTGCAAACTATAAAGATCTTCAAATCATGAGTTGATCATGGTGGAATAATGGAGGTACAATATTAAACTCTACTTCTTTAACCGTTTCTCTGCCAATGCGTCAAACTACATGTAGATATGAGCAAATTTCACATCCAAACCTATGAGCAGGTAACAACAATGTGGCACGCAGAGGATTAAAGACAAACATATTTAAAATGAAGACAAACTCTTGCAGTGTACACTTAAAATGTCTTTATGTAATCAATATGAAGGCCTGGATCTGCTATTTAATCAAATATGTAATGTTAGTATATCTTCACGGTATGCAGGCCTATGGTTGTAATTATGGTCGCCTGTTGTAGTCATACATACCAAGTTCCCTGACGAGGACGTCTCGTGAAGATATACAGATGGAGTATTTCCTTGGTCTGTACTTGAAACATTTGTATTCGTGGATGACTTTTCTGACCTCGTTTAGCACCTGTTGTGGACTGGGTTCTTCCTCGCCCATTCTACGTGAGGCGAGGAACTTCACGTAGTGGACCCGCGAAAAGCTGTGCCCATTCTTGGGGTGCGCCAGCCACCCTTGGACGCCATAATCTGGGTGTCCCTGGTACATTATTCCTGATTACAGCCGAAAAAAACCGCCTCACCGAAAGTCTTTCCTCGTCTCTGTTTCGGCGGGGTGATATAGGGCGTCTTTCCGTCGGCAGTAGATGGAGATCCGTATCAGTAACGCTTACGTCGAGAAGGTGAAGCCACGAAGCCAGATTTTGCTTCCAGTGCATATGGCGTTGGAAACTTCACGATCGCCGCGCCCTTTCCTGAACTTGAAATAACTTCATGCACACACAAAACACACACGGTTAGTCGCTTTATTTGACGAGCATATGAATATTACACACACTCAGCAAAATGTGGACACACACAAAACATACACTCCCTCACTCACTCGTGTAGATGCAAGCACACACAATTCCAACGCAGCGTGGCTCTACCCAAAGATTTCTATTATGATTTGTTCCTGTTCAGAAACCGAATTACCTCTTCTTTTTGTTTGAGAAAAAAAGGGGACACCTATGAGGCACGCACCTATGAGGCACGTACTCACACACCAGTACACACACACACACACGCACACAGACACACATACACACCTTGTGGCATAGGCATTTCACGTCAAATTTTCTTCAGCTATGCTCTGTTGGACAGTCTTTCACTTCACAGCGAGGCTCTCCACGAAAGCAGCGGCAATCGTGTACGGATGAGGAAGCTCATTGAAACCGCGCACCAATTTGCATCTCAAAGGGGTCGCTGAGCCGGGGTGAACTATCTTTCCACATGCAAAATAGCGACAGTGTAGGCCCTAATGTGTGTTTGGGACTGTTCACTAATGGGTCAGTGAAGTCGTGTTAAATGCGTAGCATCCTCTTTGTAGCCAGAAATGTGCCTTCTGAAAATGGGACCATCAGAAAATTTGTTCACAGGCCTCCTTAAGAAAAAAAAAAAAAAAACTATGGGCACTTATATAGCTTATCCAGCTTCCTTTTCTGTTGTTTCGATGAAGCCCAAAACAGAGAACAACTTTTTCAAGCGCCATGTGGCTTCTAAAGGTTGATATTGTTATCCCTTAATTATCATTATTATTGTTATTTTGTATCATTTTTATTACCTTTATCATTAGTACTACCGATATCATAAAGTATTCATAGAATAAGAAATAGTATTGACATTAATATTAGTATTGGTTGTTAGTATTAGCATTATAGCATTAGCATTAGCATTAACATTAGCATTAACATTAATATTAATATAAGTATAAGGCTTGATATTAATGTTGATATTGATATAAGTATTAGTACTAGTTTTAGTATTCAGGCCCGTAACTGAACCGTGTGGTGTTCAAAGAGTTCGAACGAATCCCCTCTGGGCGAGCAACAACAACAAAAAGAAAGAAAGAAAGAAAGAAAGAAAGAAAGAAAGAAAGAAAGAAAGAAAATAAAGGTGAAAACGTCTTCCTAAAGCATCAAATGCACAGAAGAGTGTGTTTTTTTTAATTAAAAAAATCCAACTCCATACAAATAATCTTGATACACCGGACTCATCCTCAAACTGATTGCTTCATTGACGTTCATATTCATATAGTTGAGAGTCTTGACTTAGGTGAACGGCATACAGAACGAGATTGTTTGAGGCCATGCAGTCAGGCAGTATCGATGAATCGACGATGGATGTAAATACCTAGTTTGGAGGAAGGGTTTTCCAATCCCCGCTTCTTTAGACTCGGATTTTAGATTTCAGGTAATTTGATCAGCAAAATAAGAGAATCCCGCAGCAATAGCAAGATTTATTTTGTCACATTGCATTTTCTTCGATTTGCTAATTATATTTGTCGTTATCTTTGTGCGAATACACATGGATATGTAAAATGAGAAGATCACGCAAAATCACAGAATTCAGTTTATTAGGCTCTGTTTTTGGCAACTTGAATGTATAATCAAGATATTGTCTGTCTTGACGCTTTTTCTTGCAACCTGATTATATAGATGATGTATCATCTTACACTTTTTATATTCCTCCGAAAGAATGCACCAGATCAATGAATTTCAATTCTAAAAATGCACAGCTCCCTCGAGTGGAAGAAAGCCCCCTTCCACACGCTCCTCTCGTTTGCTTGTTTTTACAAATGAAGAACTTGCTTCCAAAAGGCGCTAAATCCATTGAAAAAATGATGGATTTTGCGCCTTTTGGAAGCAAGCTCTTTAAATATTGAACATAATTTTTGCACCACCATCAAGACCATGCATGGAAATATTTCTGGGTATTTACTACAATGGTAATACTCCCACAAACTCGACTGATGTCTTTTGAAATCCTTCACATTCATTACCCGGAAGTGATCAGCCTGAAAGAGGTCATGGTTAGCATCTTTATCAACACTAATCCAAGAAGGATGATGTTGAACTTTGTGTTATAGATAACAGGTTAGAACGATTTAGTTTAGGCACGAAGAAGATCGAAGACTTTTCTGTATGGCTGATACTTATACGTCAAACCCGAACTAGAAAAAGGTAAGCATTTGATTGATTTTGACGTTTTAAAAGTTATACCCCTCCATGACCGTACCCCGACTGGGGTACATCTATATAATTTATTTGTTTTTGTTTGTTTGTTGTTTTTAATAGAAGGTCCTCTGTAACATTTTCAATTTTGACTCCCCCTCCCCGTAAGATTCAATCAATCAATCAATCAATCAATCAATCAATCAATCAATCAATCAATCATAGTTTAATTCCAATCAACGAAAATCAAAAAAACGTAGTACAAATTTCCAATCAACAAAAAACAAATATAGTACAAAGTATACATGTCATGAAATGATATTGTTCAAACATATTGCAAAAGATTCATGTAATATCCGAGATAAATTATATAACAACATATGTTTTTATATATATATACAATAATTAGGAGGAACAATACATATATACTTCGTGGACGTGCGGAAAATAGATTCGAGTATGGAAAATAGTGATCCACTAAAAAGCAAAGCTTGTGAGACGTGGATCGCTAGATAGATAATGAGTAAATAATATATTATTTGAGGGTTTTTTATAGCTATTACATTTGATACAGATTATTTAAATCATTTGTAAAAAAAAACCATATATGTAGTTATATTGAGATACGCAGGTGGGGAAAAAATATATAAAATATCAATGCTAATGCCCGGACACTGTTCACTGAACCACGTGTACCGGGAAAATATGACAAGGACAACACACTCGTACGCACATTACCTACATACATATAAGACGCGAGACAGTACCGAGAGGAGAGAAGACGGTATCAACAATACAAGTCTACGAAGAACAAAAGACAGGAAAGGAAGAGGAGAGAAGAAAGAGGAGAGGTCTGCATACAGAACACGCAAGGTGCTGCGACATCAGGACAGGTGAAAGCTCAAGCATGAATTAGAACAATTTGAATTATCTAAAATCATAAGTAGAGAGTAGATGTTTTCTGAATTTGTATTTAAATGTGACGAATTTGGGGGAATCTTTTAAACTATTATCTAGATTATTCCAAAGTTTGGGTCCGGTATAAAGAAATGTACTTTGGGCATGTGCGGTTCTCATTAATGGAAGATGAAATTCATCGGATCGTCGCGTGGGATAATTATGTACATGACTGTTTCGGTGAAATAAGTCATGAAATATTTTAGGTTAAAAATGACTGTTATAATTAAACATAAACTGGCCAAGTTGAAACACATACAAATCTTTTATTTTTAGTATTTTATGGTCAAAAAACAAAGCATCTGTATGTTCTCGGATATGTAGATTAAAAACAATTCTGAGCGCTTTCTTTTGCAATAAAAAAAAGTTTATCTAGTAATATCTGATATGTATTACCCCAAGCAAGAATCCCATAGTTTAAATAAGGTAATATCAAACTAGAATAAAGAGTTAATAATGCAGATGAAGGAAGATAATATTTTAATCTGTTCATGACGCCAATATTACGTGACATAATTTTACATATTATGTTATTGATATGATTCCTCCATGAAAGCTTGTTATCAACACAAACACCAAGAAATTTAAAGGAAGAAACTTCTTCTAAAGGAGTATAAATGTTATATTGCCTGGGAGGCTGTCTAAAGAGTTGCTAAAAAGCATAAATTTTGTTTTTTGAATATTTAGTGACAATTTATTTGCGTTTACCCATTATATAACCTTTTTCAATTCTTCATTTACTGTTCTTGTTAAGATATTTGGGTCTGGGTGGGAAAAGAAAAGGTTCGAGACATCCGCGAATAATATGAGAGATAGTTTCTCCGAGGCTCTATGAAAGTCATTGATATAGATAATGAATAACAATGGGCCTAATAAACTCCCTTGTGGAACACCACATACAATTGTTTTATTTTGAGAGTCAAAGCCGTTGACATGTACAAATTGGGATCTTTTTGATAGGTAACTCGTAAACCATTCCAAGGCCTTTCCACGTATGCCATAATGAGATAATTTGGCGAGAAGTTTTCCATGGTTAATCGTGTCAAAGGCCTTGGAGAAGTCCAAGAAGATACCTATTGTGTGTGAAAATGTTTCGAGTGCATGTGTGACTTTGTCGATGAGGGCGAGTAGTGCGTGTGTTGTGCTGTGATTTTCTCTTAATCCAAGTTTAAAATTTGAAAATATGTCACAGGTTTTAAGAAAACGTGCTGTCCTGATATAAACTATTCTTTCGAGAATCTTAGAAATAGAAGATAATAAAGATATGGGTCTATAATTATTGACATCATCCTTCTCCCCTTTCTTATAGATAGGAATTACTTTCGCAATTTTCATACTATTTGGCACTTGGCCGGTTGTAAGCGATGAGTTGATAATGTGTACTAAGGGATCCACTATTTGGGGAATTATGTTTTTTATCAAATGGTTGTCAATTCCGTCGCGGCCAGGAATTTTTCCTTCTTTCAAATTGGCAACGATCTTTGTTATTTCTTCTTTATATGTTGGGTCGAAAAATATAGTTTTGGAGTTAGGTGTATCTAAAAAATCACTAAAAGATTTACTAGAAAGAGGAATATTTTGAGAAAGATTTTTTTCCAATTGAAGAGAAGAAGTCATTGAAAATTTCAGCCATGCCAGCGGGAGTGTTGCTGGAGGCATTGCCCCATCGAACTTCAGAAATAACAGATGAATTGTTAGGTGTGTTCATAGCATTTTTTAATGTTTTCCATGTGTTTTTAATATCATTTCTATATTTGCTTTTCCAGTTACGGGCCTGGTATAGTCAATGGTATTCTTATCATTATCATTGTTGATGAAATTGCGATCTCCGTGATCTCTTGGTCTATAATGATCAATAGTTCTTATTATGATATTTTCTTTCGTGCTCTGAGATAGTTCATGAATCAATGTATTTTGTTGTCCGCACTTTTACGATCGTTGCACCATGCGTGGATGTGTGTCTTGAAAGAGTTCTTGATGTCCTGATGGTACACGTGGATTCATCTTCGTGAGTTAACTCCCTGCCTGGGTGATGTTCGTTATTCCGAAGGTTCGTTAATCGGAAAATGAAAAAAAAAAAAACAAAGTTCGTTATTCCGAAGGTTCATATTCCGAAACACGCAAATTCCCTACACCAAGATGTTCGTTAATCAGAAAATGAAAAAGAAGGGGTTCGTAATAAATACGAACATTTGTAGCGTTATTCCGAAGGTTTGTTCATCCGAAAATGAAATAAGTTTCCTTAATCCATACAAACAGACCGTGCGTATTTTAACTAAAGGAACCTTCGGAATTATGACCCTTCTTAAAAACGAATCCTATTTAATTTTCGGATTAACGAACTTCTATAATAACAAAATTTCCCTGTCGGAATAACAAACTGTATAACCCCTCTGCCCCATGGGGGACTGGTGTGGGTCATGTTCAAAACTGCGGACTTTTAGGATTTCTTTATTGGAACTGGTTGAATTCAAATATTGTGAGGTGTATGAGGTATACCAGATCATTGAGTCACCTCTATAGCTTGTCTGTTCCACATATAGGCAGCTGATAGGCCCAATGGAACGGGTGCTGTTCGTTATTCCGAAGTTTCGTTATTCCGAAGGTTCGTTATTCCGAAGGTTCGTTAATCCGAAGATTTGTTAGTCCGAAAATGAAATTCGGAATAACGAACCTTCGGAACAACGAATCTTCGGACTGAAGAGCCTTCTGAATAACGAACCTTCGGAATAACGAGCTGTAACCAATGGGACACCCTTTCTCATTGTTACATTCATTAATGTAATAGTGTGTGGTTTCTTTGACTATGGTTTTATTAGAATATGTATATCTGCTGAACGGCATAGGTGAAATATAGCATCATTGATATGACCATCTCTTCACGTAATCTAAACATATAAATGGGCACATTATTTCATCATTAACAATATATAGGACACCGATTTGAACCTGCAGAACATTCACTGTTTACGCCCGATCATATACGTTAAATATACATAATATATTTATATAATTAGGACAAGATGACTTGCAGGCGCCACTATCGATCCACTTAGCAACATAAATGTTCATATAAAATGGACAACTATAGTTAACTTAAAGCTCCGTAGTCAGAAATGCATTAAAATCACAAAACGGCAACAACAGCAGCAAAAGTATTGTCGCGATCTCTTTTAAAAGAGGCTCACCTATATAAAATCACCAGTACTGACCCGATTTAATCAACCAGTCTTCCGTGTCATGGCTACCATCAATGGATTCACAATATAGATACAGGTGGGCAACCAGGGGGCCACATACCAGAGTGGGCGGCAAGATTTCATCTATCTCTTTTTTTTTCTCTCTCTCCCTCTCATTTCATTGTAAGATACCACTAAAGCATATAGGTAATGGAGCACCGATCCAGCTAATAGTTCCAACTGCAGACAGCAGACAATATTACTGTCATTATTTTATTTGAGTTTTATGCATTACACTCTGGCAAATATACGCCGGAACACACATACTGTATAATACGAGCGCACCCATTCTGCAAAACAGGCTAGTCAAGTATAATACCAATTACGTGGTGATATATAGACAGAAAAACAGACAGAAAGACAGAAAAAGGAAATGCAATGGGTAGGTGGGTAGACAGTAGATGGTAAGGCATGGTATAGCGGAGAAACAGAGAGAGGACTCTAAAGGAGTAGCAGGGGTGGATCCAGGAATTTCGTAAAGGGGGGGGGGGGCGCAAACAATATTTCTGGTGCTACTTCCAGGTTTAATTTCATTTTTTTCTCATTTCATTTCATTCTTTTTTTCAACAACAAATAAAGAGGGTTCGCGCGCCCGGTGTGACCCCTCTGGATCCGCCACTGAGGAGGGTGGGGGGGGGGGGGAGGGGGGAGGGAGAACGAATTAGAGAGATAACAAAAGAACTATGCAAAATTCGCACAGACACCTTTTATCAAACAGTAATTATGGTGCATGTTCTGTCGGTCCATACACCTGCAAATCGATTGGATTTAATAGTACAATTAGAAACAATACTTTAGATCATGTTCAGAAGAAAATAGGGCCTTCTTTTTTAGGATGTTTTCCTCCACAAAATACTCAGAAATAGTATACCATAAACGACGTAGGTGACAATGGACGTGCCACATTAGAAAAAGCTAGCTCCTTCAACATGTTCAAACAAAGTTTTTAAACTTGGTGTAAACCCATGTGCATAATGAACGCAGAGTAATGGGCCAGTGCCATCACACTTGTGTGACTAATACCATTCAAGATTTTGGAATTAATTAAAGCGTTCATATAGGATGCCATGGGTTTTGTTAAGGAGATTCATTGGTAGTTTGATATAGGAATCACTGACTTTCCCCCAAAGTTTGATTTAGCTTAGAAGACTTTGTAAGCGATCATCAGTGATTTTATCGATAATAATCTTGACCTCATTCAATTTAATTCAAAATAATCATAATTAATAACTTGATTAAGGGTCATTTTACTTGTACAAAAATCACTTCTTGACATCATTGTTAACAAACAAATCAAGAAAAAAAAACCCACTGGTTTTGAAGAAAAAACAATGATGAAAACAAACCAACTGCAAGACAGGACAACATTCAATAACATAGAATTATCAGTAGGCCTATATGCTTTGACGACAGAGGGCTGCATCACATTGAATTATCTATACCTTCTCTGAAAACTGTCATCGTTTTATCAGCTCGTAGGCTATATTGTAGCTCAACTTTCTTACAAATACGTTCATTTTAATACACAGCTATATGGAAGCAGCTCGAGAAGAAAACATGAATATAATCAAATCGCCAGCGCATCTTGTCTTCGGCAATTGGCTTGTCTGCGCTCCATGATTATATTTTCCACCCCAAACTCCAGACTCCGTTTCCTTCCCTTTCGTTTGTCTTCATGTTTTCTTTAAGGGCGTCCTACTTTTCTTCTTATACTTATAAATTCTAGTACCATGCATATGAGGGTTGTCATAATGCAGCGACTGTTGTCATTCATTTTTAGCACGTGGCCAATCTATTTCCATCTCCTGCGTGACTTCAGTGATCCGTGTCGTATCGGTTTTCTTGAATATGTAATTGTTGGATATATATGACATATATGGCCATCTGACTTTAAAGGAAACCAAAACCCAATGACAAATGTGGATTGAGTGAAAGCAGCAACATTTGTAGAACACATCAGTGAAAGCTTGAGGAAATGCTCTTATGGCATGATGGCATAAACTCAGGTAGTCTCCTCATCCAGCGGTTCCACCACCAAAACTTTAAAATTTCATAACTTTTACATCTATCAGTCTATTGTCCGATTTTCCTCAAACTTTCACTCATGTGTTCTACTAATGTTGCTGCTTTCACTCAATCCACATTAATGTTCTCTGTGGATTTTGTTTTTCTTTAGATTCTCCTCATAAATTTGGACCGAAATATGACCATCCTCATGTCATCACTTTCATTAATTTTCCTTGTCTCGCATCCATATAAAAGAACCGACATGTGATTTCGTCGGCGACCATCCGAACCGTCGTATCTGTCAGCGGTGTGCGAGAACACGTTTTCGAGAAAAACGCGTTTGAAGTTTGGGGGTCCTTTGAAGTCTAGTGTGAAGAAATTTCTTGCTTTTATTCCCGATCTTTTTATATGAAAAGAAAGGTAAATTCCAGACGATTCGTATAATATATGTATTTAAAATCATGTATAAATAAAACTAATGCTACGTTCACAAAAAGAAAGGCATCCGCACAGGAAGAGTCGAAAAACAGGTATACGACGGTTCGGAGATCGCACTCTCAGTACGCGCGGTCATCCGAACTGACGTATCGGGGTGATACGTCAGTTTGCTGAACGCGCGTACCGAAAGTGCGATCTCCGAACCGACGTATCCTATTCTTATAACACGCGCGTCTATGCGATATGCATGGTTACGTGGTATTTATCTGTAAAACGAGTGATTTCGTGCATATTTTTGTGTGAATGCAACTATTCTGTGTCATAATTTCATAAGATGTAGTACAAATACGTCCAAGGTCTAGTTTTGGCATGCATGATGAAACACTGGTCGGGGAGGGGGAGGTTCCTCTGCAGATTTTTTGTTTGTTTGTTTTGTTTTGTTTTGTTTTTTGACATGAATTACGCTTCAGGCGTCAGACGAGAGTTCCTTTGATGTAAAAACAAACAAACAGATAGACAAACAAACAAACAATAAAAAAACCCACTCCATGTTTAGGACACATTATCTTTGATCAGTTTGTATCTAATTTGTATCACGCAAAAAGTGGTTATACATGTATTGTGAAAGAGGTGGGGCCTATGAAATTATTGCTTTTTCATTGCATCATGCCTCTTCTTTTTCCTCTCATTTCATCTTCTCATTGCTCTCCTCCACCTCTTCTCTTTCCCTTGCAACGCTTTAACCCTCTCTCCCACTCTCCAATACTGTAAACAAAAGCCAAAATCACACATCCAAGCCTTGCTATTCTTTGTGATAATTCATGCCGCAATCATGACTGCAATGACCTAACTTTCATTCTTTCTAAGCTGCCATGATGAATACTGTACATTTTAACCCATGAATAAAGATTTTCTTTTACAGCTCACATGCATGGCAGACATAATTCATGATCATTCAGTTGGGTAAAACTCAATTATCAGCTTGCTCATCAGAAATAACAAGCACAAAATTTACTTAGCCACACGACTGTCTCATATTATTGTTTTATATACGTTCAGGACTCTGAAACAGATGCACATTAATTTTCTACGCAGAAACATCCACACACACAAACATGGATTGTACTTGTTCACACAAATAATAAAAGGTGTATTGTCCTGCAGACCCCTACAGACTTAAATGATATTCAAGTACATGTGGTACTATGAATATCATTTCAGTTCCAATTATATATGCTGACATTTTAGTGTGCATGATATTATGATTTCCTCACGATATGAGATCACAGTACATAGAAGAGAAAAACAGAACAAAACAAAGAAAGTGAGTCTTGAGACAAGGCTGCATTAAAATGCAGCAATATTTATTTCAAAATCAATCCATATCTCACATCCAAAAAGAAAAGAAAAGGAATGAACATGTCCTTAACTACAATGGTAGAATTTCATTAAAAATTTTTGAATTTACAGAATGATCAAGATGTCTGTGGTAAAATAAATATTGATTTAAATTCATTGATAATGAACATATCCTTTAATACAATGGTTACATTTCCTCGAGATTTTTAAATGTACAAATCAAAATGTCTTTGGTTAAAGAGATATTGATCTAAATCAATTGTTAAACCGATTTTAACATGAAAAAATTGTACACAATACAGTTTATATTGAAAAACATTCTGAAACATTCATCAGATGGAAATGGCTTAAAGCAGAAGGCCAACTTCCTCCTAATATTAGTGAATCTCTAATAACTCAGGTCTTAGGGCTAAAAAAAAAAGGACATTGTATGATTTGAGTTGTTATTACGTGAATGTTTGTGATTGTACTTTCATTTCGATATAACAGTAATATCTACGCAACGGTCCTACAGAAATCAAATCACATTTGGAAGGAGGAATAAAGCTGTTACATGTACATCTTTCACATGAAAAAATATGACAATTATTGTTAAAGAAATATCAAAGCTTTTATGATATCATAGAATATTTAATAGCTATAGAATAGACAAATCATAACATGGTGAATTGTGGTGGGGAGATAGTGCAGAGTGATAAATTATCAAAAATTTGAATACATAGACTAAATTGCTTTTGCATGCACAAACAACTGTAGGCACCATAGGCAAGCAATAATTGGTGAGAAGTGGGTCAGAGCTGACATTTTGCTGGGATGGATCTGATGGTGCTTCATAGTTCAATTCTGGTACAAAGTGTGTATTGGTATCTCTTGAATGCGGTCCATGTTCTTGGTGATGCCAACTGGAAATGAAGAAAACAAAAAGGAAAACAAGATACACATGGTGCATAAATATTACATTTGTTTTATCATATTTATTCAAAGACTGAATTTATCATTTCTTTGAAAGGACAAGATGTCATCCAGCTTACAACTCATGGTGGATCCATGCGTGGACATATGGGGTGTAAGATGCCCTTATTGTTTTTTTAAACAAAAAATCAACAGAAAAAACTGGAGGACGTGCATGTCGTCCCCCCCCCCCCCCCATACACACACACACACTTTACAGAATTCCTGGACCCACCCCTGACAACTGCAAAAAATAAAATAAAATAATGGTACATTTTAGCCAGGATGCTACATTCTATGCTCGTGTATAGTTGAATATCATCCTTTTTATTTGTCATCATATGACAGCAATAGCATCATTTATTCCGGATTACTAATGGTTATTCCAACAAGATTGAGTCAGCAATATCTGGTTGGGTTTCCCGATTAGATTAAGTGCTTTACAAACACTCACCAGTGAGAAGTTGGTCAGAGATGACATTCTGCGGGATGGATCTGACGGTGCTTCATTGTTCAATGCTAGCATTGGTATCTCTTGAATGCAGTCCATGTCCTTGGTGATGCCAACTGGAAATGAAGAAACAAAAAGAAAAACAAATACACGTGGTGCACAAACATTTCATTTGTTTCCATCATATTTATTGAAAGATTGACTTTATAATTTCTTTTACTAAGATTAACCTTTTAATAGCACAATTTTCAGGTAGCCCTTTGTAAATGTCCACAAACAAGAGGTTTTTTTTTTTTGCCCAGCAGAGATTGGACAGATTGTTGATCTGCATCAATGCAAAAGCAGTCAAACGGTACATGCATCCTCATTTGAAAATTGCTCATAGATTATCACTCTGCTTGGAAGGTCCAGGTACAATTGGCAGACAAGCTACATTCTCCAGTTGTGTGTTAGCCATTTGCTACAATATGACAAGAAGGATAACATGTCATCCAGATTGCAACCAGTGGTTAATTCATGTGGGGCACATCGGGTGTAAGATA
The DNA here is from genome assembly GCF_040938485.1 of Diadema antillarum. Classification (NCBI taxonomy): domain Eukaryota; kingdom Metazoa; phylum Echinodermata; class Echinoidea; order Diadematoida; family Diadematidae; genus Diadema; species Diadema antillarum. Next base: position 567,774 of record NW_027271389.1, on the reverse strand, counting down.
CCCTTTATTTTTGTCTTTTTTTAACAAAAGAAATAAACAGAAAAACTGGAGGACATGCGTGTGGTCCCCCCCCCCCCAACTTTCAGAGAATTCCTGGACCCACCCCTGACAACTGCAAAAAACACTGGTACATGGTAGCCGGGATGCTACATTCTTTGCTTGTGTGTAGTTTATGTCATCCTTTTTGATTGCTATTAAAGTGTATAAGACAGCAATAGCATCATTTAATCTTAATCACTAATGGATATTCCAACAAGATTTATGCAGCAATATCTGGTTGGATTTCCCAACAAGATTAAGGCTTTACAAACACTCACCAGTGAGAAGTTGGTAGGGGCTGACATTTTGCTGGGATGGATCTGATGGTGCTTCGTTGTTCAGTTCTGGTATTGGTATCTGGTGAATGCAGTCCATGTCCTTGGTGATGCCAACTGGAAATGAAGGAAACAAAAAGAAAAAGAAAATACACATGGTGCATAAATATTACATTTTTAAAAATCATATTTATTGAAAGATTGACTTGATCATTTCTTTGTCATCCAGATTACAATCTATGGTGGATCCATGCAGGGACACATGGGGTTTAAGATGCCCTTTTTTTTTAAACAAAAAAATTAACAGAGAAATACTGGAGGATGTGCGTGTGGTCCCCCCCCCCCCCCAATTTGCAGAATTCCTGGACCCACCCCTGACAACTGCAAAAAATACTGGTACATGGTAGCCAGGACGCTACATTCTATGCTTGTGTATAGTTGATGTTATTCTTTTTATTTGCTATTATATGGCAACAATAGCATCATTTAATCCGGATTACTAATTGATATTCCAACAAGATTGATTTAGCAATATCTGGTTGGGTTTTCCAACAAGGTTAAGGCGGTACTAACACTCACCAGTGAGAAGTTGGTCAGAGGTGACATTTTGCTGGGGTGAATCTGACGGTGCTCCTTCATTGTTCAATACCAGCATTGGTATCTCAGGAAGGCAGCTGATGTCTTTTTTGATGCCAACTGTAAATGAGGAAAACAAAATATACATAGCCTATGTTTATATTATTGTTTCTATCAGATTTTGTTTTAAAGATTGAATTTATTTTTTTTTTAAATATTAAGATTAACCTTTTAATACCACAATTTCCAGAAAGCCCTATTTAAATGTCCACAAACAAGAGGGTTTTTTTTGCCCATCAGCAGAGATCGGACAGACTGGTGATCTGCATTAATGTGAAAGTAGTCAAACGGCACATGCATCCTCATTTGAGAATTGCTCATAGATTAATTATCACTCTGCTTGGAAGGTCCAGGTACAATTGGCAGACAAGCTACATTCTCCAGTTGTGTGTTAGCCATTTGCTATGACAAGAAGGATAACATGTCATCCAGATTGCAACCAGTGGATGATTCATGTGGGGCACATCAGGTGTAAGATACCCTTTATTTTTGTCTTTTTTTTTAAACAAAAGAAATGAACAGAAACACTGGAGGACATGCGTGTGGTCCCCCCCCCCCCCCCAACTTCACAGAATTCCTGGACCCACCCCTGACAACTGCAAAAAACACTGGTACATCGTAGCCAGGATACTACACGCTTTGCTTGTGTGTAGTTTATGTCATCCTTTTTAATTGCTATTAAAGTGTATAAGACAGCAATAGCATCATTTAATCTTAATTACTAATGGATATTCCAACAAGATTAATGCAGCGTTATCTGGTTGGGTTTCCCAACAAGATTTAGGCTTTACAAACACTCACCAGTGAGAAGTTGGTCAGAGCTGACATTTTGCTGGGATGATCTGTTGGTGCTTCGTTGTTCAATTCTGGTATTGGTTTCTTGTGAATGCAGTCCATGTCCTTGGTGATGCCAACTGGAAATGAAGAAAACAAAAAGAAAAAGAAAATACACATGGTGCATAAATATTGTATTTTTAAAAAAAAATCACATTTATTGAAAGATGGACTTTATCATTTCTTTGTCATCCAGATTACAACCCATGGTGGATCCGCGCAGGGACACATGGGGTTTAAGATGCCCTTTTTCAAAACAAAAAATAAACAGAGAAAAACTGGAGGATGTGCGTGTGGTCCCCCCCCCCCCCCCACCCCAATTTACAGAATTCCTTGACCCACCCCTGACAACTGCAAAAAATACTGGTACATGGTAGCCAGGATGCTACATTCTTTGCTTGTGTATAGTTGATGTCATTCTTTTTATTTGCTATTATATGACAGCAATAGCATAATTTAATCCGGATTACTAATTGATATTCCAACAAGATTGATTGAACCATATCTGCTTGGGTTTCTGAACAAGATTAAGGCTTTACAAACACTCACCAGTGAGAAGTTGGTCAGAGCTGACATTCTGCTGGGATGGATCTAACGGTGCTCCTTCACTGTTCAATACTAGCACTGGTATCTCTGGAATGCAGCTGATGTCCTTTTTTATGCCAACTGTAAATGAGGAAAACAAAATATACATAGTGCATATATTTTTCACTGTTACTATCATACTTTTTTAAAAGTTGAATTTATCTTTTTTTATTAAGATTAACCTGTTAATACCACATTTTTCAGACAGCCCTATGTAAATGTCCACAAACAAGAGTTTTTATTTTTGCCCATCAGCAGAGATCAAACAGACTGGTGATCTGCATTAAATGCAAAAGCAGTCAAGCGGTACATGCATCCTCTTTCCACAGTCAATTGCATGTGCTTATGAAGAATACAAAAACATCATTGGAAGTGAGGCACAAAAATAGCATTTGCTGATAGGCTTACAAACTCTTTTGTTACGTATAGGGCATCCGAATGGGGTCAGCAAGTCAACATTTTTTTAAACTCAGCCTTGCTGGCTACACACATAAATCTTCAGTTTTGAGCAAAACAAGGGCATTATGAAATTGGAAAAAGTAACTAACACGAAATACTAGCAGATGTGACACAGAAAAAGAAAAGATACTGATAGAAGGTCTGATCTGTTCATCAATTTTTTTTTTTTTTTTGTAGGCATAACACAAATAAACATGAATTAAGGCTACACAAGTACACGCTCATGTCTTTATTTTGAAAACATGGTATACCAGGTTGTGCTGTATGTGAGTTGACACCATGAAAATCTAATATAGCAGGCACTACAAATGCATTCATACAGTATGGAGTAAGCTACTTCTAACATTGCAGCACAGTTATGAAGTTATTAGAGGCATTGAATAAACACACACACTGTATACTGTCCATACTTTTTACTACAAGTATGTATTCATTTGTGTGCGCACAATCTTACCTAATTTCGCCAGGTAAATGTTGTCATCATCGTCATAATCAGAAGTATCATCTTCGTCACTACTGTCTGCGGTGCTTGTGTTTCCATCATGGCTACTGCTTTCAGAATTCTCTCCCCCATACACAGCAGTAACTGTGCCTTTCCACAGTTTCCTGTGCCATCGCATTGACACACGAACTCCAAGTCGTGGGAAGCATGCCCTTCCTGAATTTCAGCTGATCAACAGCTACGGTATTCCTTGTACCATCTTTGTCCCATGGACTTCAACATCTGTTGGTTTCCCTGAGGACAAAGACCTGTAACAAACAAAAACAAAAACATTCACTACAAGTGTATCAAAAAAATATTTTTAATTTTAGCAGAAATGTTTTACCTCAAGCCTATCTAGTGGTCTATTTTTACATTGATCATAAAAATGCAAAAGCACAATTCAACTCATATTATAAACGGATAGAGGGCGAAGATTCCCTGTGCTTATGGTACTGCAAAACTACTCTCTAGAATGTGTGGGCACCTTATAGCCTAGCTAGGCTAGATCTAACAATTGGAACATTGCAATTAGACCTCAATTTATATATTTTAATTGTAGTGGAACATCAGCATATTACTATTAGATATCACAGGAGGGGCTAACTCAAGTACTGCCCTCTGGCCTGTTAACACACTAAAGCCTTCATTGCAGTGATTTCAATATTATGGAGACTTGGCACTCACAGCGACATAAAAATGCATGCAATAAAAATTCATACTCAGTACCGGTACCGTACAAAGCATTTGCAGTTGGCTAGATCTCTGAATAACACACATGTATTTATGGGCCAGCATAATTTAATCCTACTCCTAGAGTCCTAGGAATCCTAGTATCAGATAAATTTACAGACGTTGGTAAAATCATTCATTTTAATTTTACTATAGCCAGTATAGGCCCTACCACTAGATCCTTGGCTTACATTGGCAAATTCACATGAGATACATTACACTCAGATTTGGGTGTTTTTCTTTGTGTGACTGTGTGTTTGCAAGCTTGGGGCTCAATCGGCCATAGATATGTAAGTAAGTAGAACCTATCATCAGAACTCTAGGGCCCTACACTCAATGATGAACCAGGGATTAGCGGCTCTAAATTGTTGGCTGTGACTACGTAACTTGTTATGTTAGACTCGTCTTAGTAATCTCGTACTTTTTGTGGTAATTCCCAAACAACTCACCCTGAAGTGTTAACAGTTTGGCATTGCCCACACTCACTACGTATGAGGTCCATATATGGACCATAAGCACATAAAGCCGACTCAACGAGATCATTGTGAACGTTGTTTTCTAGACTATCAAAAGGGTCTATGATTTTTAAAACCCTAGGCCTACTGCTACTAGATTATCCCTTTGTACCCACATATTTATCTATACACAGGACTACACGTAACAACACGACGAAATATTTCGGAAAACCCACGACAATCTGCGTATCTATCTTGACAAGTGACAATTTTACGGATAGAACTTGCTTGGGTCCGTTCATTTTATTTGAAATTGCATGATTTCATAGCTACTCATTATAAAACTCACCGGTCCTGGGGAGGGTCCGGTTGACGCTCCATCGTCTGCTTCTGCCAGTTCTGGCTGACCCCGGGCGATACGACACCTTCTCTGAACGCGACTCGAAGTTTCGCGGCCACCCGAACCGACGTATAGCGATACGTCGGTTCGGATGAACGCCTTCAGCCAATTCGCGTTCAGGCAAAATGACGTATATCAAATTTCTCTGTTAAAAACACAAAATCCGGTTTCAAAATTTTGTGAGTAGAAAGAGTGTGTGCTGGGCTTTCTTAAAACGGCAAAATCTGAAATTCGAAAAATTTACCGAATTTTGACATATACGACGGTTCGGATGGTCGTCGACGATTTGATTAGATAGCTTGGTTTTTAGAGCAAACTTTGTAGAATGCCAAATTTTCTTGAGCTTGATGAAAAACATCCTTGCTTTTTGAATTGTATAGCTTTTATCATCTTCCACTCCATCTTGTGTTTGCTTACTTTGGCGCCTAGATAGGTGAACTGATCTAGTTCGTTTAATTACAGCCCATCTATGAATATACTGCTGCTATATTTACTGTATTCTCAGTACCCCTGTCTGTTTTCTTCTTTTTAAAAATCAATAATGAGCCCAGTTTGGGCCGCAAACTTATTTAGTTTTGATTAAACTTTGGACTGCGTAATGTTGAATGTTTGATGAGAAAAGAGCAATGTAATCAGCAAATCTCTGAATCTTCTAACTTTTACATAAATTTACCCCGGATCATGGCATTATTTTCCTCTGTATAGTATACCAGTCCATTGCACAATATGAAAGATGAAACTGGACATGACGTCACCTTGCATGACTCACGTCTTCATCTTGAACCATTCGCTCAGAACCTTCTCCTTGACAGCAAATTCACTGTATTCGTTTAAGATTTTATCATTTCGATTACCTTTGGTGGTTATAGCTGGCCAATACATTCCACATGCTCTCCTTTCCATTCTACAGCTTGTTCTTGCAGCAAATCATTAGAGGAATTTTTTTGATAAAAAATAAAAGAGTGTCACTTTGGTGGTTTCACTTTCTGTTATCTTAAAGACCCTGATTTTCAAGTTGATTTAAAAAAGGATATCTAAATGAACAATGCAACGCACAGAGAAAAAAAAACAACAACAAGAGTATGTTTCTTCTCAAGCGATTTCGCCAATCACATCTCATAGGCCCTATACATCTCTCATATTATGTATTCACTCCTTGCAGAAGGTGCACTGTACTCCATTATGTTCGCGTAGGCCCGTGCCTGAAACCGCCATTCATTAAATCATTCTCTGTAACTATTTTCATGATATGTCAACTACAATTGTATTGTCATTTATAATATTTACAGTGTAGGCCCTATGTTTGTAATTCTCTTCCATGCCCCTTGAGGAGCCATTTAAGAAATAATATTCATTCATTAAAATACATTCATTCATTCATTCATCCATTCATTCATTCATTCATTCATTTCATTTCATTTATTTTTTCCATCTCCAACAGAACTTGTAAATACATTTTGCTTTCCACATAAAATATAAGTAGGTCCTACATATATGTCAGTATTACAAATAATGATAAATGGAATTGGATATACAAATGACAGGGTGAAAAAGAAAAAGCACAAAAAAACATCTGAAGTTAGGAAAATGCAGGAGATGGGGAGGAATGCTGAAGAAGCAATTCAAAGCTTGTAGGGTGCATTCCCCCCCCCCCCCCCCGCCCCCAACATTTAGTAACATATTCATTCATTCATTCATTCATTCACCCGCGCCAGTATTTCTTCCTTGACGCGTTCCTATAACAAAAGAAGAAGAAGAAAAAGAAGAAGAAGAAGGAAGAAGAAGAAGAAGAAGAAGAAGAAGAAGAAGAAGAAGAAGAAAGAAAGAAAGAAGGAGAAGTACAACATATAATTAATACTAGTACTGAGTAATCGCGAAAAGTGGAACGCTTGTTAGGAACGCTTTTTGGTACGACGGGACGCCGTGCGTGCATCCTACGAAGTAATGTACAAAATAGCTCTCTTTCGTATTCATCTCTCCGGATCCGTGTGCTCACCGCACCGTGCGTTCCTACAGCGCACCCAACAAGACCAAGAAAAATGGCGACCAAAACGGATCGCATGGCTGAGCTCAGCTCATACAGAGACCAACATTTTAGGGTAAGTGTGTTGTTACATTAAGAAGATTTTGTCTCTTATATTTTGTATAATTTAAGGAGTTTTGTATCCCTTCCTGTTGGACCTTTATGGAGTGAGAGCCAGCCCCGTGTCTCCGTCATTGTATTTTCTATAAAATAACTTTACTGTGGTCCCACCCGCTAGTAATCATGTCCCCCAAATTTCTTCTTCTCGAATATTGGAACTGTACCAATGTTTGTTACATTGCAATTTTTATCATTTATCATTTTGCGTGTTGAATGATGGGTAGCTATCAACAATTTTTAACTTACTGTAAAAATCTAGGATTAACGTTTCATGCTACATATAGAAAATAGTCTAGACTAGACTAGAAGCTAATTATGATCTTGAATCTACACAACCATTAGCCTGACCAGAGACCAGAGTCCAGACGTTTTAACCTGTGCCCTGTTGCATAAAACCCTTACCGCTGGACTTACCGCTCCTTTCTAGGGGTAAGTCTTCAAATTAGTGGTAAATTTTATAATCCTTGATGCTGATTGGCTGTGACGCCTAATTTTGACAGTAGTTACCATTGAAATTCAACGGTAAGTTTTATGCAACGGGCCACTGGTTAGTACGCTGTCGCTACTTTATACAGCGACTGGCTGGGCTGTGTATTCTTACACAACCATACTAACGTTAGATCTAACAGTTACACAGTCAGTATTGGTAGATCACTAGCTGTAAAATAAAAATAAATATCAATGTTTGTAGATCTAGTCCTATAACCACTTTACGTGTTGGATAATTGACAGCTGGTATCATTGACATTAGCTATACTTTTAACTTAATATGTTACTTATCAGAAAAATCCCTGGAGGATCAACGTTTCATGTATCTATACTACAGCCACCACAGTAGTCCGACCAAAACAGCAACAGGGCCGTGTATCTAGAGTCGCTAGACTCTAGTTTTATAGCCACAGGAGAATTTGAATTGTCAATTGAGGAGGTTGAACTTTAAAAAAAGAATATTTACCAGTAAATTTAATACTCATCCTTTTGTTGTTGTTGTTTTTTTACTACTAGTACCGTAGTTATGGGTAAACTTGGCCTAGCGGGTAAAGTCGGCCCCCAGCGCGCACAGTACAACTACTTGTAATGTGCGTGCTGGGGGCTGACTTTACCCGCTAGGCCAAGTTTACCCATAACTACGGTAGTCTACCAGTGTATTTTCAGTTACACGACTTAGCAATGCAATGAATGAGTGTACTACTAGACACCCTAAGTACTACTTAAACTCAAGCCACCCATGATTCCACCATAACAGTTAACACTGTCCAAAATTCGACTGCCAGCTAAAATTACATCATGTACATGTACTGTAGAAACCTATTTTTGTGTATGGTCGAACTTTTGGCACAGGAGGTCGAACCTTGGTGCTGGTGCCATAGCCTAGTACTAGAGTGGAAACTCGATATAACGAGATGGTCGGGACTGAGTCGTTTTCCTCGTTATACATGTAGCCGATATCTCGTTATATCAGTAGGCATAAAAGAGAGCATAACATAAAGACATTAATTTCCACATGTGGGACTACCCATCATATTTCAATCAATACTGATAACTTGATATTGCGTGTGAGGGAATTACTCACCTTTATGGGTAAGAAGATGTTTTTCACCAATGAAATCCAATATCAAGAATGTGTTTCTTATTAATTGTAGGTGTTTGAATTTGTAAATATATATAGCTTGCGATTGTGTCAAGATTGTCTGTGGATTGGTACACATGTATGTGGTTATAGTATGGGTGTGTGTTGTGTGGAAAGATTGAATATGGTCTGCACAATGCTGTGTGTGTATGTGACACATTCTGTATGTATTGTACATAATGACTGCGTGTGTGTGAAGATGGGGATTTCCCTACGTTAGAAAGCCAATCACAGCATCAGATTGCCTCACACCTGCTAAACGTCATGATGATGTCATGTATACATAATATGGCCGTCCCACCACATTTTCTGCATGTATCAGTGTGCGCGCACACACACAAATACACGTACAACATGCAGTGCTAGCTGGAGTGCACTGAAGAAAATAATTTCGTGTGTACAAGACAGTTTTTGGCGCATCGAGCTTTACAATCTCTGAAGATGATAGCACAGGCGAAGTAAGGCTTTACCGAAGACATTTTGCTTTACCTCGTTATAACAGGTTTGATTGGCTATGTTTTTCTTTGTTTGGAAGTCACAAAATTTATCTCGTTATAGCAGTTATTTCGTTATCGCCGATCTCGCTATAAGAGTAGCATTTTACATAGACTTGTGTGGAAGGGAATTCTGGACCGGGAAAATTTCCTCGAAATAACCGATATCTCGTTATAGCAGTGTTCGTTACACCGAGTTTCTCCTGTACTAGATCTACAAGTAAGGCTTAGCACTTACACTTGTAGCAGTGAAACTGAAGTAACAGATCTCAGAAAATTGGCAAAATGTCAAGGAAATAAACAATCATGATCATGAAAGTTGGTTCGTCCCCTATGGTGAGACTAATACCATCTGTGGCCCCCCCCCCCCACCCCACCCACCTACACTCATGTACATCACTGAAAATGAAAATATTTGTATTCTACACAAAAAAGAAGGAGATGAAAAGCACGTTCCTACCTTCATAACGAAGCAGAATTACGTCTCGTGCATGGAAGCAATATTTGATATTTTCATGATGCACATTTGTCCTGTACTCCTGTGTACTATACATTTCTTTTTTTCATAATTTTAGAAAGTCAACTATTCAACATATCCTTTATAAATGCTTCAAATGCAGGGTTCTATGCAGGAGCAAGAAAAACGCCTCAAGAAGAGCGCCACCCTGTACATCGGAAATCTGTCATTCTTCACCACAGAGGAGCAGATTTACGAGGTCTTTGCAAAGTGCGGTGACCTCAAACGAGTCGTCATGGGGCTCGACAAGATCAAGCGGACGCCCTGTGGCTTTTGTTTCGTGGAGTATCCTTGATTGTCCAGTGTCATCCAGATGTGTTCTCTATTTTTCACTATGTAGCAGTCGGCACTTTTTCAAAGAATCTAATGTTTTAACCTCATCTCTTTTTTATTTGACATAGAGTTATCATTCATTTTTATTGTATTTTAGCAGCTTGATGAATCCATCAACAACAAAAGAAATAGATTAAAAGAGAATAGAATTTTATGCATCTCTTATTTTATGTGTTAGCTCTAAACCCATGCGCTCCTTGATTATGACCAAGAATTACAGGCAAGCAAACATATCTCGTGCAATGTCATCGGTGAAATGTTTGTTTAAACTGAAAAACAGAAATGACAAACCTGGAAACAGTCTTTCCTGAAGTTCTTCCCAAAATATTTCTCAATTATGTATGGTAAAGAAATGAGAAAGATTCGTCAGAATATAATGGGGTGAATTTCTGGAGGTATCATGGGATAACAGTCCGATAGTGTGTACATAGACAACTTCATTCATAATCCTTGACCCCCTGACTTGCAAGGTATTACCATCGTGAAGATGCCAGCAATGCCATGAGGTATGTCAGCGGCACCCGCCTGGACGACCGGATCATCCGTACAGACTGGGATGTGGGCTTCTCAGAAGGTCGCCAGTATGGCAGAGGCAAAAGTGGAGGGCAGGTGAGATGAGAAACAAGTCGAGTGAAGATCACACATCAACCAAGTTTCTTGAGGTCATACAGTGCAGTCCTGTTATTTTATAACAAACACGGTTATAACAAAAATTCCATTATAAATGTGTTTGTTGTAAGATATCAGAGCTCAAAAGTGTTATCTGTATATACATATATTCGTATTAACTGTGGTGTCAATACCATGCACAGCACAACACACCTTCTATATTTGCATAAGAAATATGTTGTGAATTTGTTGAAATGGAGACTTGCAGAGGAACTCGTGTTTGATCTAGGTATTACACAAGATGATGTTCTGATGTGTTATGAACTGAGTCCTGAGAATTACTATAACTTGAGAAATTATCTTCTTGTGATATTTTATGTAAAGGAGAGAGTAGTGCTCATTTTTCAGGAAATCGCACTTTGCATTATGACTGCTTTTCTAATGTAAATTGTAAAGAAACTCCCCAAATTTGCCCATAAAAGAAGAAGAAAAAAATTTGTGTTCTCAGATCATAATTTACAGTCAAATCGTCTATAGCAGCATCTTCAATTTACTTTCAAGCGCAATCTGTAGTTCGATGGCTGCATCTAGTGATCCTTGCGCTATTGGGAATCATTTTCCTACCTCTTGCTCATAAAGATATGAATATATGTCAGTATCTGATCAACAGATGTGTTGATCAACCAAATTAAAATTGATGACATCACCTATGGACAAACTGACAAATTCGTATTGATTTTTTTTTAAACACTTGATATATGCTCCCCTAACTAAGGTTCGTGACGAGTATCGCACCGACTACGACGGAGGACGGGGCGGCTACGGCAAGGCTGCCATCAAGCAGCTGTCCCAGAACAAGAAGCGCTACCAGCAGTGGATGAGCTGATGAAGAAGAGAGGAGCCCACGAGATTGGATTCCAAGAGAGACTCTTATTTTGCTTTGATTGACTAGAGAGAAGCATCCCCCTTTCTAAAGAGAAAAGAAACTGAAGTGAACTGGAACTTGCTGAAACCTGCAGTGAGCCATCAGCAGAGAAGGCAGCAAAAGATGATTACTATGTGAAGCCTGTGTTGATGAATGAGGATGAGGAAGGAAAATCGAAATGCAGGTGAAAAGGAATGGTGTAAACTCAGACTTGAGATAAAAAAAGGGCAATGTTCTAGTCCAGAATTCAGTATTGTAAATTGCATTTGTACATATTCTACAAGTATCTGCACCCATGTTCCCAATATTGTGTCCCAACAGGAGTGTTATTGTAACTTACACATTTGCCTGATATCAGCCGAGACTGTTGCATCCAATGGGTACTACTGCCTCCATAGTGAAATTAATTTCATCAGTTGTGTGAATACAGTATGTCAGTGGCAGCCCATTAGCTTTTATGGATTTGAGCTGTTACCATGCTGGTTGGTGTTATTTCAGTTGCCCTTGTGATAAGTTTGGATAATATGAACCTGCCATCATAAAATGTCCATGCTAGTCCACAGTATATTCAAATCATACATCCTACTTATTTCAGGACTTTGAGTAGTTGCAGAGACAAATACAATGTGTACCGTACTTGAATGAACAAAGCTGGCAGAATATCATGTACAGTGTACATGTACATGATCAACACTTACAGTGTACCAAGTGTGACCTGGCATCACAAAACCAGCAAAAAGTTGCCAGACATTAATTTTTAGGTAAGGGCAGATACTGAAAGAGCAGATTTTAAGCTTTAAAATGAGGTATAACTCAATTCAAATGAACTCTGCTATAAACCTATCTAAATATTGAAAAGAAAGCACATGCTGTAGGAAAGTGTGTATTGAGAAAAGAAGTTGCAAAGTTTAGGGTCTATTGAAGCTCTTAATCTTACTGAGCCGTAGCTGCGCAATGGATGGGACAAAAAACCCCCCAAAAAACAACAGGATGTAGAATGCCTTAGCAACAATAATGATAAGGATTATAAAATTAAGCAGAAATTGAGCATGCTCTATTTTCACATTCTATCCATTACAAAAGCAAACTTCCAAAGCAGTAGCATCATCTGTCCATGATTTACCTGAGTTGAAGTGAAGAGTGTGTTAAGGACTTTTAAAGAAATAAAATTGGGTCTCTAAGACATTTAATCACACTATTCTATGAAAAATTGTTCTAGAAAAACTGCTAAAATTACAATTCCTATTCGTTTTATGATACCAAACTTTAGAATAATGTACAAGTAGAATTGCTCTTTTGGAAAATGTTAAAAACTCAAGATTGACTGGGTTGACCCATGTCACGTATTTTGAGTCCTCATGTTGTAAACTCAGAGTGTGGGACTCATTGTTAGTTTTGTGATGCACGGTCACAAATTTGCTTCAGTCACTTGCTCCATGTGATTTTTAAGTAAATGTACACATGATTCTCCTTCTCAAAGGGATGGTACAGTTCTGGTTTAGATGGGACTTCAGGTTTTCAACTTTCATGTGGTGTGTGTGTGTGAGATAATGAGAAACCTCTCATGAAAGAACATGTAACTCTTATAGGAATTCAGTTTATTTGATGAAAATTGGTCTTAAAATGGCTGAGATATCAAAAAAAGTGATCCTCATAAAATGCAACAGGCCACAACTTTTATTAGGATTGCTTTGTTTTACCATGCTTTTGGATGTCTCAGTAATTTCAAAACTGATTTTCATCAAATGAACTTTCAATTGCCTGTAGGATTATATGCTCTTTAATATTTCATAGAGTGATTTCTAAATGTCTCACAAACCGTTTAAAACTGAATCCTCACCTCAACCAATCCTCAACCAATACTACACCATCCCTTTAAGACTTCTCAGAGTTTCTGATGATACGTTATAATGAATCCACTGAGACGTCATCTTGTATAGGTTGAAATTTTCATGTGATTAATATTTTGCGCTGGACCACTTTCAATGACCTTCAGTGGAGTGGTTTATGAATTTGAAGACGAGTATTTTCACGCATATTTTGGTACTTCTCAAAATATTAATGTGGTGTTATGGTAAAATGCTCCTGCTCTCAGTAGTGCATTCTGTGACATATCTTCTTTCTCTGTGCAAGAATTGAATGTCTGTGTTCCAAACTTTTTATTTGTGACCTTTCTTATATGTAGTGCAAACTGTTTTGATTTTACCGGTAGCCTTCACTTTTTTATTGTGTCATTTTCATAGCACCAAACATCTCACTGCAATGGTGTAGCAGTGTTCATGACACAATGTATATACATCTCTGTTGGAATCATGGCTGAGCATACACCAAAATACTACACAGGGAGGCTACACCGTGTAGTGAGGGGATCATTCAGTGTCCAGTTTTAGTCTTTATCTATTTTGAAATGTGTGTATTTCTGTGTCATTGTGTATTTATGTCTGTATCCCTGTTGCCACAATGTCAAATAGTACAGTCCAGTACTGACAGAATTGCTCAAATAACATGCTACATTTGTTATTCATTGCCTTGTGCCATTCCATGTTTTTGTTTTTTTTTACGCTAACTTTTTTGTTTAAATTTGTGGAATGCATGTACAACAACACTTAAGGCTCCTCTGTTTTTTGTGTTTGCGATGCAAATTTAACTCAAGTCCAAAATGTTCGATTTTCTGTATTTGATTATACACATCAGGGATGTATGATTATGATAGAATATGGGAGGGGATTTTACCGGCATATATTTGAGTATCGAAACACACAACTGACTTCTTAATGAACAGGATTGAGGGTATTATTTACTGGTATTGTATGAATATCTGGTAATTTTGCTGCAGGAGTAGGTACACACACATGAATCTCACAAATGCCCCAAATGAGATACCATGTATACATCATAATAAACATGTTACAGACATATCTTTGTGATTGAAAATGTGTCATTCTTTTGATCATTGTGCAGACTTTCAGGTTGTTTATAATCATATTTCTTTTACTCTGGTTCTTTTACATTGCAGGAGTATGATAGTACAGTTATTTTTCAAATATATATGAATCTCTCCCTCAGTCTCTCTATCTATATGCATGTATATACACACATAAGTATATACATGTGTATATATAGTTCCTTTTAAAAATACACATTGCACTCAACCTTTTGTACATGAATGTGTTTACTTAGAATGTCTTCACAGATATCTCTCAAATGTTTTAAGCACAGAGTCAGACTTTATAGTCCATGGGCCAGGCCAGATATTGGTACCATCTGAGGTGGCAAAACCTTTTTGGTGTCATTTTGTTTGTCGGGCATAGATATGCTTATCAAGCTATGATAGCATTTCCAAATGAGTAGCTTAGTCATAGTAAATGAATTTTTAACCAAGTTGGTCTCGTTGTTATATCCCGATACTTCTGAATCGAAACTAACCGCTATACAAAGAAGAGCACTGTCTTCTGTAAGTTCCATAGAGCTGTAAAATGCAGCTCTATGGTATGTTCACAGGTGTTCTGTTGTAAACGCGGTGCACTTTGTCTTTATTCAAGGCAGCGAAGGGAATATCCAAAGGTTATGATGTCCACAGCGCTTAGTCTTTATTCTAGACGGCGAAGGGAATATCCAAAGCGTATGATACAGTGTATATCCTTTTATCTAAAAACAATAACAACAACAAAAGCAATTCCTCATGAATTTTACCGTATCTTTCAATTATTTATCATTTTCCGGCGAAAACGCTACGGTGATACCACGCCAATGTCGCTTTATTTCCCTCCAACAATATAAGATAATGCAAAAACAATGTACCGGTACACTACGATACATTATAATGAATGATATTGTAAATGAACAGAGTGATTTCTGTTTAAAACTGATGTATTTGTTGATAGGGTAGTATAAAAACAGTATAGATAATCCCTTTTAAGAGGAACTTTAGATATGATAACGGTACATTGGTCTAGATAAAGACTAAGCGCACCGCGTGACAGCTGTGGACATCATAACCCTTTGGATATTCCCTTTGCTGCCTTGAATAAAGACTAAGTGCACCGCGTTTACAACAGAACACCTGTGGATATACAGAAGGCAGTGCTCTTCTTTGTATAGCGGTTTAGTTTCGATTCAGAAGTATAGGGATATAAAAACGAGACCAAATTAGTTAAAAATTCATTTATTATGACTAAGCTACTCATTTGGAAATGCTATCCTTGTAGCTTGATAAGCATATCTATGCCCGACAAACAAACTGACATCAAAAAGGTTGTGCCACCTCAGATGGTACCAACAACCTATTTTTCGGGTCTTGGCCCATGGACTATTACAAGTCATGCTCTGTGGAGCAGATTGTTGTCACAACATCCTTGACAGAACGTACCTCCTAAGACCTTGCTTTGATTGAAAACAGTGATAATGATTGTTGCATTATTTCTTTGACATGTACAGTCAAAGGACAAATGACTTTGCTTTGTAATCTTTATTTGCACACAGCACTGCAATACAGTGCACTCCTGATATAACAAAGGCAGTTATTAATTAGATTCCGGTTACAACAAAGTAAAAATTCATTGTGCAGACTTTCAGGTTGTTGATAATCCTATTTCCTTCACTCATAGCATTGCAGGAGTATGATGGTACAGTTATTTTTCAAATATATATGAATCTCTCCCTCAGTCTCAATATCTATATGAATGTATATACACACATAAGTATATACATATGTATATATAGTTCCTTTTAAAAATGCACATTGTACTCAACCTTTTGTACATGAATGTGTTTACTTAGAATGTCTTCACTGATATCTCAAATGTTTTGAGAACAGAGTCAGACTTTACAAGTCATGCTCTGTGGAGCAGATTGTTGTCACAACATCCTTTACAGAATGTACCTCCTAAGACCTTGCTTTGATTGAAAACAGTGATAATGATTGTTGCATTATTTATTTGACATGTACAGTCAGAGGACAAATGACTGTGCTTTGTAATCTTTATTTGCACAACAGCACTGCAATACAGTGCACTCCTGATATAACGAAGACAGTTATTAATTAGATTCCGGTTACAACACAGTAAAAATTCAGGCCCTAACATTAACCCCTCTATATTTTTCATTGTTTATTTGTACGGTTGTTACAAAATTTCGATATAACCAAAGAAAACTGCCCATACTGAATACTGAGGTTTCATGCAAATTATTGTTTTTCCCAAATTGTACTACTACTACAGTACATATTGTGGAAAAATTAAAAATGCCCTTTTTTTTCCCACAAAAAAAGAAGAAGAAGCTTTTTCAGTCCTCAAAATAATGCAGTGATGTTTTCAAGGTTGGCATTCTATGTGTTATATGTGTACATCAGCCCACACCACTATTTGAATATGACACAGGAGGCTAATCTTGTCATACCAGAGCAGTTTAAAGGTATGTTATCTGTTGTTATTTAAACACCATTCCACATGGGATGTTGCCAATTTACAGCTACACAGGCAAGGAGGAAGAAAGGTTGCTCTTAGGAATAGGCCACTAATACTGAGTACCTCTTGAAATGTGATGTGGACTGACCCTCTCCATCAATAAGATAAAATTCTCTTCCTGTGTTACAGTGATTTGTGTATATGTGAATTCTTGTGCTTGTTTTGGAGCTTTGATTTTGTTTGTTTGTGGAGGTCTTTTCTTTTCTTCTTCTTCTTTTTTTTTTTGGTGGGGGGGGGGGGGGAAAGGGAGTCATTTATTTATCTAATGTTTTTACTAGATTTGGCTCAATAATCAGAGACATCAATTCAAAACATTTTCACATCTTAATACAAAGCAGTAGTAGATACATGTACAGCGTTTCGTGCTGGCTGTTGTCTTTTGTTTCATTTTATCTTTCCATACTTGGCAAAATTTGTCCAGGAATTTTTGACAATTACAGCAAGGTCAGATCATTCTTCAATGGAGCACCACTACCTGCTGCACTGCACAATCAATCAGAGAATTTGCATTTCTGATCATATCATGGAAAATGGGGAATTTAGCTTTTTCATTCACTATTTGTCTGTTCTGTTTGTTTGCGTTGAGTTCAGGTATGCGTGTAAAACAACGGATGTCAGTCCAAGGTTATCTCTGAGCTAAAAGAAAGAAGATAACAAAACAGATAAGAGTATGGCATCGCTCTTTCAAGCAATCCAGGATAATAACAAAATGAACCTCCAAAGCCTGTCACTATGTCTGACACAATTAGACTTCTGTTGAAAGAAAAAGAAAGAAAGAAAGAAGAACACACTAATATCACACGAAGACAAACTGTTGTCAAAAAGGAAGTACAGTCTGTAATTGTATTTGTCCCAAGTAACCAGGAAGTTCATTACAAGAGGCCACTTATCACAGAAAAGTATTTGCTGGGATTCAAACTGGAAATCCACTGACCAGAGTAGGCAGGTGGCCACTGTACACTGGGCCTGTAACACACAACATCTTTCTGGATGGTTGTAAACAGCTTCTTCCTTTATTGCTTTACTTTCATTAGGCCTGTGCCAAGGAAGAATCTTTTGCAGAGGTGCTATGCTCTATGTAAACTGGTTTCAAAGTGTGTTACATAATAAAAAAAAAACAACCACCATCAAACCATGGACCTACAAAAACTTATGGCCGTGTCACACCAGCCTTGCGTGCTACTTGCAAAGAACAATTTTGACTACCCGGAGGTCCCCGTAGATGATCCGCACATGATAGCATGTATCTCAAAAGTAGTCGCCCGGAGGTGCGCACGCATATTTTTTTACCCGCAACCGTGTTTAGGCCCTGTCCACACCTTTCCAGGCAAGCTACTCGGGCTTGTTACGTGTAGGGATTTTCTAGCATACCGGACATTCCTGAGGGCGGAAAAGGATTTGTGCGAGTCAGCGCATATGCGCATATGTCTTACTTGCTGGATGCGTTATACTTGCAAGTATGTGTGACCTTTGTACCAGTCGCGTGGGGGCTGACAACTCAGTGAAGGAATTCCTCTAATGGAATGGCTGAAATCTCACAGAATTTCATTATCTTGGCTGCATACGGGACTGCGAAGTACCTGCGTGGGAATTTCCTGGGAAGTACTGCCGCTAAGGGTCTCCTACTGGCATTCTGCGTGGACCTCTACGGGCATTCCCGCGACTCTCCTGGAAAAAGTTTTGGTCATGCTCAAAACTTGGCTGCGGTTAAATTGGACTTGCGTGAGCACCTCCGGGCAACTACGCGCTACATACTGTCAGGTGCGGACCAACTGTGGAGAGTTCCGGGGAGTAAATTTGTTTCCCCGCAAGTCAAGCCGCAGAAGTTCCACTGTACGGTATGACAAGGCATGAATGAAAATTGCAAACATTCTTGTTCGCCCGCTGAAAATCTTCTACGTGCTGGAAACTAACTCCTCGCCACAAGCTCGCGTAGCTTGCCCGGAATGGTGTGACACGGCCTTTATGTTCACTTCCTTTTCATCTGAGCCATAATTAAGAATACAGTAGTGGGAATACTTTTTGCTAGTGTTGTATCCCTGTCCTCAGGGACAGATCCAGGAATTCTGTGAAGGAGGGGGGGGGGGGTTACAAAATTAAAGGGGGTGCACATACGCCCCCTCGGTTTTTTTTCTTCTTATTTCTTTTGTTTAAAAAATAAATAAATAAAGGGGGGGTGCCTGCTGCGCCCCCCTCTCCTGGATGTGCCACTGGTCCTTGCTGATTGCACATGGCATCTCAGGTGCTGGAGTCTCCATAATGAAGTGATGAGATTACTGAAGCAATGTGAGAAACAAGGGTGTGTATGTGTGTATGTGAGAGAGTGTGTGTGTGTGTGTGTGTGTGTGTGGGTGTGAAGGAATCTCTTTCTAAGCTCCCTTGAACAAAGGCCTAAAATATTTAAAGGCATAAAATATTTAAAGGCACAAAATTCAGGCAGATGGAATTTGTGCTCTAATACACACAGAATGAAAGACATAAGATGCAGTGCAAAAATCAATGCCGTGGAATCACTACACTATAGAGGTTATTGGGACTGCTACATTTTGTGTCTCATCCTGGATACTTTAGAATACCACTAGTCAAAACAATCAGAGTCAAAGGCATTGTTGCCTGTCCTACTCGGATAATATTTGTTATAATATGCATATATAAAATGTGATATACATGGTGTGACAAAATTTGATATACAGTGCACTCCTGTTACTAGTATATCGAACATGGTCATAACGGAATTCCGGTTACAACAAAGTAAAAATTCAGACCGCATCATGAGCAGCTCCATGTGTTTTATTGTTTGACTGTTCGGTTACAATGAAATTTGGTATAAAAAAGAAAACTGTCAGTCCTGAGGACTTTGTCATAAAGGGAGTCCAATATACCCGTATAATGAAATACCTAATATCAGGAGGTATTCAGTTATACCATCAAAATCACATAATCTTGTCACACCATATTTCAATGTAATATTGCACATGACAGTTAGCAGGCTACCAGAGGGTGTCCATATATTCATTTCCATTTCTTAAAGATATTTCACACAACTCCACTAAGACAGCAAATGTAATACCCACTTTTTAAATGATCCCTTGCCCTGCAGAAAGGCATCAACTTCATGTATGGGCGGACACACAGGCGGTAGAATGGCAGTGATTATAGGCCCTTCCTACCACCCACACATTTTGTTCGGAAAGTAGCAGATTTGAGTAGTTTTGTTGAAATATAAAAATTGTCTGAGGCAAAAGCCTTTAAATTTGAAACACTGAAGAAGTCTCCTGTTGATTTTTTTTTTGTGTGGCTGCCCCATGAAATATGTGCACATTGTGTATAAACATAACATCAACTTCAAGGTCTTAACATCACATCTGTTGAGTGCATTGATCCTTGCAGTGATGGGACAGTTTACACAAGAAAAAACAAAATGAAAAATGACTTCAAGTTATATTCTTAATTCTGCTAAAAATCTGTTTGCTGCTCAAACTGAATTTATATCAAATGCCACGCCATTCATCACAACCTCATGACATGTCGGGGAAAAACCTCAAACAAAAGTAGCACACACATACACTGTGTAAAAATCATGATTCCATTATGTTTATTTCAGCATCACTCATGTCAAATTCCTTGCACATTTCATTTTTTAAGCATGTACATGAATTTTATCTGCACTACTTACTTTTTCTCCATCAGTACTATTGCTTTATATTTGGCACCACTACATTTATTCCAGAAGACACAATTTACCAGGTAATCCAGCCAACAAATAAACCCTGCGAAGGAAACTCAATTTGAAAGAACATTTCAAGTAAAAAACATTAGTTAATGAAAAAGTCCAGCGCAACTTCAAATGAACTTGGACATTTATCTGGACAGGTCAAACAATAATGATTATGACATGATATATGTGTCAGAGAAGAGTAACAGGATACAAAATTGATAATAATTTGAGGCATTAGCAATACAGTAAGTTTGATGATTCATTCATGACTACCAGTATTATATTACGAGGGCAAGTCGATGGTAATGTAGCATCATAATTAAACTGGCCAAATTCATTCTTCAGATTTTACTCCAATTTTCTTCAAACTGTTTGCATTTGAACAGCACCATTTCTTTCTAGGTAGAGTCATTTGCTGATATAACTCAACTGAGACAGCAGTACAGTACCACACCAGCTCTCTCTGTAAACTCTTCCCCTGCAAGATGGCGTAACTTCATATGTATGAGAGGAAGAAAGGCAGTAATTAGACCCTTCTCAATACCCACACATTTTGTTTGTGAAGTACGACTATAGGTAATTGAGTAGTATTTGATAAAATAGAGTTTTTGATCAGTTTACATCTGAACAGTACTATATGTATTCGGTGGAGTCATTGTCGATACATTGTAACATTTCAATGCACTATCATATGGACATTGCATAAACAGTTGTCAGTAGGTTGCAAACATATCAAATGCCACATGTCATCCAAAGCAAAATGATCTACAGATATTTAAACAGACATATAAATGTTTTATTACTAAACTATAGGTTGCCATCACTTATTGCTCAAAATATTCACCGATCTCCTGGTCTTGATCAACAATTTGTATCAAAGCACCCTGTTTAAAGAAAATTCAGTCTTGGCACAATGAGATTTTAGAAATGGTTCCATGACATTTGCTCCTGTGACAAATACTCCCATGAATAATCTGCACACTAAGCCAAACATGAATTCTACCCACAAACATAACCCTAATCCTTATCCTAATCATCACATCAAACTAAGCCTACGTGTAAAACCTTATCACAACCTAAACCTAAGTCCTTGGAGAAAATAAGACCAGAGCAATGGATGCAGGAGCAAATATTGTGTCACCAGTTGACATATTAACTGTCATGGAGATATTTTATACACACATTTTGACAGCCAGTTTCAAAAACATGAAATACTACAAATGAGAAGTATACTGTCTAAAGCAACTACACGTACTATTCAAAGTTCACTGGCCTTCTAGTTTTTAACTACAAAAAATGCTTACACCATAGGCTTATTAATGCCCAAATGTTCTTTCCTTGTTCAAAACCTCCTTACACTAAGCAGCATGAAAAGGTCAATAGTAACCAGAAAGACACCCGCACATTGATGACATGAAACTCTCTCAGGTTCGATGTCAAAATGGCAGAAATTCTTGCTCACAATAAGTCATAAAAGAATTTGTGACTCAGAGCCTATCCTCCCTCACATAAATTCTTGCATTTTTCGCTTTTAAAGCAGATTTTCAGCACAATAACCATACACTATGTCAACCTCTTACACACATACACACACACAAACACACACACAAAACTCAAAATAAGCTATTGTATCTTTTTCGGTAGAATGAGCACTTTATAAGAGTCTCTCTATTATCATCATTAATACCCACACACATTGTTCTCGTGGAAGTGTTTTCAAAATTCCTTTCAAGTAGAAGCAAATATCCATTTTTGATGCTGTTGTTAATCCGTTGAGGATGAGTCCCGAGTGTCCCGGGCAGGTGTCTATGGGAAATACGTGTTACAGCAAAATCAGTCTGTCCTCAATGGGTTAAAATACAGTGTATATGCTCTGTGCCATGCCATGCTAACATTCTGTACATGTGCTATTGTCGAATAACAGTGTGGTATACAATTCATTACAGAAATGATGTACCACAGATAGTCATATCAAAATCTTATACCTTTTTCACCCTGTTGTGGTGCAGAATGCAGTAATATACTGCTACCCTATATTGTCACTGGAATCAAGTATTCTACCACACATTACCCATAGAAACATTATTACAAGATATGGCATTAAGCAAAGAGCATGGAGTAAAACATATTAAATATCTGTGGCACTCACACTCATAATGTCCCCCTTTTAACAGTGGTGTGTTCTATCAATAGACCAACGATTTCGCTAACAGCATTTAGAGTGTAGACACTCTTTGCTTCTTGCTGTAAGTGGAGAGGTTGATAACTTAGGGCAACAAACCTCTTATTCCTAGTTTGATGCCAGTTAGAATTTCATGTCCTTATGACCAATGAATGAGGAAGCACAAAATGCCAAACATTTCAGGAAGTACACACAAAAATACAGTGTTACATGACTCAAAGAGACATTATCCCTGCCTTGATCACTCTGCGAAAATCCAAACTAGCAATGTGTGACACCTTCACGTACAATGCACAAGTAAACAGTAGACAGGGGCCTACAGGCAGTACTTAATCAATGGAGCAAGACTGCATGGAAGCATGTAGAACTGACAAATAATACATTTTTTTTTTCAAATGTCACCCTTTGTATTTTGGAGAAAACAACCGCCGATCTACAATTTTAACAAACATGCCAGAAAAACAAAACCAGTGGGATTTGAACCTGTCATCGACCGCTTTCCTGGCAGTGACACTACCACCAGGCTATCCATGGTTGCCGGCAGTGACACGATGCACTTGGAACAAATACCCAGACTTTGAATCCTGACATTTTTGGTTAAAAAGTCCAAGGTAGACAAGGCATTTAAACTATAAATCTGATATTTATTTAAATCTGACTTTTTTTAAACTCTTTTCATCGAGCAGCCAGCATCAGTACTATTTCTGCTGCAGGTTTTGGTTGACAAGGTATACACTATTGGAAGGCCTAGAGTCTGGAGAATTCACCGACACCAAATTCAGGAAATCAATGGATGGTGATGTTCCGTAATTAGTACATTACTGAACATATTATTACCTCCGCCAAAGGGGGAGGTTATGTTTTCGTTACCATTGGTTTGTTTGTTAGTTAGTTGGTTGGTTGGTTGGTTGGTTCGTTTGCCTGTGTGCAAAATTACTCAAAAAGTAGTTAACGGATTGAGATGAAACTTGCAGGAAAGGTTTAGAATGACACAAGTAACAAACGATTAACTTTTGGCAGTGATCTGAGAATTTTTGGGGAATTTATGAAGGATTTTTTATATTTTGGCAGGTAGGGTCAATGAACTTGGGAGTTCAGGCTGCGCGTATTTGAGGTTTGCATGTGCGCACTTAAGTGCGTGCTCTAGTTTCTGCCAGGGCGGGGCGCGCAGTACAGCTGATGGTTTATGACGTAACAAAGGCTTCTATATTGGGAAATCGGGCAGCTTTCAGCACACAATGCAGTACGTATGGGTGGAAATCACTGATCTCTGTGGAAGAACAAGATCAGTGCAGGTGGAAATGGGCTGCATGCTTGGCAGAGGTCTGCACTCTCAGAGTGCTTCTCTAGTTGTATCATCTACACACTCACCAGAATGATAATTTCTTCCTTTTTTTTCTCTCTCTCAACAGGCAGTCATTAGCTTTGAACAGAAAATCACTTTGTACTACCCCTCTCATTTCTGAATCCACAGAACACTTCTTAGATGGGAATATTCTTTCATTTTTCCATTCCTCTCCCATTTGTACCTGACAAGGCATAAAGTGAAAAGTGCAAACTATCAAAATAGATAGATTTAAAAAAAAATTCTTTTCACACCAAGATCAATAGGTGACAGGCAGCTGGCTAAGCTTGCTTATCTTAAGACATTGCACACACGCAACAATAAACCACTAACTTGATTCCGAACATTCTGTTTCACGGGGGTATTCCAGATACAGTCCGACCTCTCCTATCCGGCCTCCCTTTATCTGGATCTCTCTACTATCCGGACGCGATGTCACCATGATTTTTATTTTTGTTTTCAATCTATAATAACTAGAACTATCACTCATTGTGATTAATATACCCCCACCCACAACTGAGGAAATTAGCTCAACCAGGACTAATTTCTTTTTAATTTTTTAATAGCAAAAAATGTTACCATGGCAATGCACTGTTCAAAAGTGAATAAATGTATTGCTCACTGTTAGTCATATGTCCCACATCTCAAGTCAAGTGCTCAAAAACTGAGTGAGCAAGATAAATAAACTGACAATTTGTATGGTTTTCATTAAAAATTGTGTGTTATCATGGCAACACAATGTTGGACATTAAGAAAAAATGAAGTTTGCACAATAGCCGTTACATGTGCAATTTCAAGCCAAATGATAAAAGGCTGAGGGGCTTAGTTGAATTCACAATACTAGTGTATCATTTTCATTCAAAATATATTGTTACCATGGCAACACATTTTCAACACTGACAAAAGATTTTTTGCACATCTACGTAATGTAGAGGTAACATATGCCAAATTTGAAGCCAAAATGCTATAACACAGAGTTAGGAGAATCAAAATGTTTGCATGATTTTCATTCAAAATGCACTGTTACCATGACAACACATTGTTTCACAATGATGAAATACGAAGTTTGCATATCTCTGTACTATAGTGGTTGCATGTGCCAAATTTCAAGCCAAATGCTCAAAGACTGAGGGAGTTACCTGAATCCACAATATTTTTGTATGATTTTCATTCAAAATATGCTGTTACCATGGAAACACATTGATCAACATTAACAAATGGTTAAGTTTGAACATCTACGTACTATAGTGGTCACATGTGTCAAATTTCAGGCTAAATGCTCAAAGACTGAGGTAATTACCTGAATCCACAATATTTTTGTACGCATTTTAGTGAAAAGATGCTGTTACCATGGCAACGCATTGTTCACCACTGACGAAAGATTAAGTTTGCACATCTATATGCTATAGTGGTCACATGTGCCAAATTTCAAGCCAAATGCTCAAAGACTGAGGGAGTTACCTGAATCCACAATATTTTTGTATGATTTTCATTGAAAATATGCTGTTACCATGGAAATGCATTGATCAACATTAACAAATGGTTAAGTTTGAACATCTACGTACTATAGTGGTCACATGTGCCAAATTTCAAGCTATATGCTCAAAGACTGAGGTACAACAATCCACAATATTTTTGTATGCATTTTAGTGAAAAGATGCTGTTACCATGGCAACACATTGTTCACCATTGACGAAAGATCAAGTTTACACATCTATACACTACAGTGGTCACATGTGCCAAATTTCAAGCCAAATGATTAAAGACTGAGGGAGTTAACTGAATCCACAATATTTTTGTATGATTTTCATTCAAAATATGCCGTTACCATGGCAACACACTGATCACCACTGACGAAAGATTAAGTTTACACATCTACGTACCACAGTGGTTATGTGTGCCAAATTTCAAGCTAAATGCTCACAGACTACGGGAGTTAGCCGAATCCACAATATTTCTGTAAGCTTTTCGGTAAAAAAAACTCGTTACCATGGCAACGCATTGTTCATCACTGACGAATGATTAAGTTTACACATCCATATACTATAGTGGTCACATGTGCCAAATTTCAAGCCAAATGGTCAAAGATTGAGGGAGTTATCTGAATCCACAATATTTTCATTTGATTTTCATTCAAACTATGCCGTTACCATGGCAACACATTGATCACCAATGACGAAAGAGTAAGTACGCACATCTACGTACCACAGTGGTCACATGTGCCAATTTCCGAGCCATATGCTTAAAAACTGAAGGAGTGAGATTTATCTACACATTTTTGAATGATTGGTGAAAAAAAAAAACTGCCGTTGCCATGGTAACAGATTTTTTAACGCACACACCAAAGATGTTTTGGCACAACTATATAGTACATTGATCACATATCCCAAATTCAAACTGAATTGTCACAAAACTGAGAGAGTAGTTCGATCCACAACATTTTGTAAGATTTTTATGAAAATCTGCCGTTGCCATGGCAACGCAGTATGAAATACTAATGAAAAAGGTGTCTTGCACATCGGCCTGTGGTAGCAGTCACACATGCCAAATTTGAAATTAATTGCTCAAAAAATGAGAAAGTTGTTCGATCCACAAGATTTTAGGAAAATTTGCCGTTGCCATGGCAACGCATTATGCGATATTAACGAAAAAGGTGTCTTGCACATCTACCTTTGATAGCGGTCACACATGCCAAATTTGGGGTCAATTGCTCAAAAAATGAGAGAGGAGTTCGATCCACAAAATTTTGCAAGATTTCTTTAAAATTTGCCGTTGCCATGGCAACCCATTGTGCAATAGTAACGAAAAAGGTGTCTTGCACATCTTCCTTAGATAGCGGTCACACATGCTAAATTTGGGGTAAATTGGTTAAAAAATGAGAGAGTAGTTCGATCCACAAGATTTTGCAACGGACCGACCGCCCGACCGCCCGCCCGCCCGCCCGACCGCCCGCCCGACCGACCGACCGACCGACCGACCGACCGACCGGCCACCCGACCTCAGAGTGATTCCTATATACCCCCCCTACACACTATGTGTGGGTGGGGGTATAATTACAGGGAAAAGGGGGATTTCAAATTCAAACAAACTTCCTACACAAACTCACATGGGTTAGACATTATTCCAACATACATCTGTAAGTAACATACTGTACATCCATATCAAGTTCTCATTTAAATAACATGCATTCACACATTCACTCCCCCCGTATCACCCCAAGAATACGGACAGATAACTTTTTATCATTATTGGGGTACAGGCTATTGTTCATTGAGCAAATCATCAGAAAATTCTGAATGCAGACCAGCGGACAAAGACATGACACATTCATGAAATATCGATACATGTGCATGTAGCTACCATTGGTAAGGCAGCTGCGTGTACTAAACATTGACTCCTGAGTCTCTCATACTGTTAAACGAGGAATGTTCGTGTGCATCTTAATTTCTCAAATTTCGCGAGAGCCAAGGTTCGCAGAATTAAAATGCATGTGAAAGTTCTTGTCTACACTATACGCATTGCATGTTTGAGGCAACTTGCGAAAATTTTATGCCACCAAAAAGGCCGTCAGCTCCAATTCGCGAAAAATTCAGGCCGCGAAAATACTATCGTGTTTCACAGTATCCAGCCAAATCCCTTATCCGGATGAGTGTCAGTCCCGACATGTCAGGATAGGAGAGGTCGGACTGTAGTCGGTTATCATGCAGGAAGACTATGAATGCTGTTTGGTGTCAGTTTCATGCATTGGCAAGTCTGCAAATCATACAAAGGTGTGATTTCAGAGTGTGTATGCTTTCATCGAAAAATGTGAAGACATAGTTTTCACTCAAGCCTCAGATGATCTGATCACCTATTAGTCAAGTTTCGGTATTGCCAATATCTGGGTGCCGCAAAGGCGAGCATCGCTTTAGATGCATTATGGGATAGCTCAGGGGACAAACTTGCATCCGGTTTTGGCTGCATATGCACTCGGGTTACGTTCCATCCTTTTCCAGGGATATTTTTTTTTCTGAAGATTTCTCCACTTTCCACCATTGAAGCTCAAAGTAGCAAGACATGACTCTAGTAAACACAAATCAGTGAAATTTAGAAGTTTCAAATTTTTTTTTAGCGTAATTCTAACTGAAGGAAAAAGCAGTGGGCAAAAGGCAGCCTGAAAAGCAGGCAAAAATTGCATTGAATTGCATGGAAACTGAGACATGTGCAGGACAAACATAAGTGACAATGCTCTCAAGGAACCCCTAGGTGCATCTGTGATAGGGCATTGGCGATACCGAGAATTATGAATATGGACTTACTGCCATATTCTAGCTCAAATTTGACCTGAATGATGACAACACTGCAGATGCTGCTTATATGTCATCCATATCACTGTTGTGGTTCAGTCATCCAAGCTGACAAAGTATTATTATAAACCTGACATGGTAAATATTCCCCTCCAGTTCAAAGGCTTTTAGCTTTTTTGCTTGCAGGGGGTATGCCTTTTTTATGTGGAAATATCAAGTATGGTCCAGCGTGGTCCACGAGGGGTTTCAGCATGTCGCTGCAACAGGCTCAAATTCTTGTGCAACATCCTCAAAAGTCAGCAACATGCCGTGCAACATCCTCAAGAAGTTGTAACAAGCTCAAAATAAAATGTATTTATACATGTGAAAAATATACACTCTTTATGTTCAAATCATAAGAAACATCAAACAACCTGATACTGAAATATTTGGTTGCAGAACATGAGACAGAACATTGAATGTAAGCGGCAAAAAGAGATAAGCTGTGAAATATTGCTGACTACCTGATCGAAGGGATGGGGGAGGAGGGTGGGACACTTTACCTTTCCCTCGCAGCAATAACAACAAAACTTTCTATTTGCCAGAAAACTTTTGAGAGGATGGAAGGGTATAAAAGCTGACTGGACGGCATTCGTGGAGTTGAGCAGGAGTAAATGAATGCTTACATTACAATATCTCCTCGATCATGAAATGAGATGTTATTTATCCCCCATAAATTGTATATCATACATTTCAGCGATTTTCTACCAAAAAAATCTTATGGCCAAAAAAGATGACCTACGACATCAGGAATCATTACTTGACCAGCTGCTCATCATCTCTCCAGGCCACCTCCTCCACGTCCACTGAGCCACTGTCTCCTTCGACGTTCCTCTCGCTCCCCTCTGGTGATGAAGCCCTGTCCTCCAGCTCGATGCATTCTCCGTTGCCACGGCAACAAGCGGGGAACGCCTGTCGGCATCCGAGCTTGCCCGCCTGATAAACAGCCTTGATGCAGAAGGCAGTGCCTAGGAGGTAGAAGTAGCCCCCATAGACAAGGAACTGTCCAGAGGAAGAGATGGAAGAAAAACATTAAAATACAAATCATTTTACAAAAGATCATCTAATTTGAATTCTATAGAAATATTTAAGATAGAATTTTATCAAATCTGATTTGCAAGGTTTTCATATAATCTCCAAAACCCTGCTTCTCAACAAGAGGGCCGTGGCCCACTGGTGGCCGCAAAGCTCTCGCAGGTGGGCCGTGGCATCGTAAAAATAAAATAAAAAAGTGTTGTATTCAATAAACTGAGCCTCAAAAACCTTTGTAGCAGCCAAAGTGGGCCTCGGGTTAAAAAAGGTTCAGAAACGTGGCTCTAAAAGGCTCCTAAAAGAGAAACAATAAAGTACTGTCTGACCTCCGCTTTCCCGCCAAATCTCTCTTTTATGTAGACATGGAGTGACAAATGATTGTCTTTGCCCTTTCAGTACAAAGCACTGCTACTACTATCATAGAGGAAGATGTCTTCACACAATCTTCAGAAAACACATCATTATCCAGCTCAAACCAGCACTTTCAATTCACTAACACTCATCTCCCTGACAAGGTGCATTTCAGTCAGACTTCTACTTTGCTGTGGTGAACAAGAAATGCCTAGTCCAACCACATTACCGTGTAGCTTCCTACTGTGTACCCATTTATAAACACTAGGTTACAATATGTAGGATCAACAGTGTGGATGAAGTACACAGTTTTGCTCAAGGACACAGGTGCATTTGCAGGAACTGAACCCATGACCTACTCAGTGAACTCCCAGTGTACAAATCCATTTGACTGAGAAACCTTCAGTGTATCAAGCTACACTAAACACTCTTTAATGCATGACAAGTCTAACATCTTCAGCCTTTTCATTGAAACCAAAGCTGGTGGACAATGGCAGACATGGGAGAAAAATCTGAGGTGCTCTCTTTCTCATTTCCTGATTCCTTATTATATAACAAAAGAGTCAGGACTCGCATGAAATGGGTAAGAAGATTTACAGAAAGAAAGGGGATAAGAACCACTAATGGTGACAGCCATTAACAGCATACAACTCCACGGAAGCGTTATATGACGGCTTTACAGAATAGGCTCTCCAGAATCCAGGTCAAACTTGAGATGAGTCAGATTAACGTCACTTGTACCCTTCATTCCCGGGTACAATTGCAGAGATGACACACAACCAATCATGCGTGCCCTTGAATAATCTCCACCGGTTAAACTGCTGATAGACTCTTGAAAAATACAGTCCTAGAATTAAATGGCAAGTCCACCTTCATAGACATGTGGATTGAGTGAATGCAGCAATATTAGTAGAACGCATCGGTGAGATTTTTGGGAAAATCGGACAATCCGTTCAAAAGTTATGAAGTTTTGAAGTTTCTGCTCAGTCACTGCTGGATGAGAAGACTACTACAGCTCGTCACATGTACAGAACCATATCAAGAAAATATAAAGAAAATTCAACATATTTTCACTTTTCTCCTATAATAAAAGAACATTTGACTTGCCTCTTTCAGAAGGCAGGGGGAATAAACACATTACCCTTTACATACATCAATTACAAGTCGAGGAAATGTGCACTTTAAAAAAAAGAATAGAATTTTGTGAAATTCTCTTTATATTTTCCTGATATCATTCTACGCATGTGACATCATACACTTTAGTAGTCTTCTCACCCAGCAGTGACTGCGCAGATACTTTAAAAATTCATAACTTTTGAACGGATTGTCCAATTTTCCCAAAATGTTCACTAATGTGTTCTGCTGATTTTGCCACATTCACTTGATCCACATGTATAATGAAGGTGGGCTTCCTAACAGCATGTGGTTGGTCACCTATCAGCAACATCTGCTGGCTAACTTTTTTCACAGGTTGGCACATAAGACATGTAGGGATTTGGTAATCCTCTAAATAAAAACTGCATCACATTGTATCTCATTCCAGGAATGATGATTCTTGATGATAAGTTGTCTAAACTGCTATCACAGCCAAGTCTTGGAAGGTATTAAAGTCCACATACAATACAACTGTAGGTAATCATAACAGGCTGCAGGCTGAAAAAAAAATATGCCTAAATAAATAAATAAACAAATAAATGAATAAAGAAAGAAAGAAAGAAAGAAAAACAAACAAATAAATAAATAAGTAAATGAAAAAAATAATTAATTAATTAATACAAAATATCTTTCAAATATTCACAAAGAAAATGAAAGCAACATATCATAGCTGCTCCTATGTTGTGGATGATACCTTTGGTAAGGTCTAAAATGCACTGAAATTACATAGACAGGGAGATTGGAAAGATCCAATGAAGGAGGACTATACATCACTGCTTTAAACATGCCTGGTATACCAGATTCCTGTAAGAAACAGGCTAAGCAACTAAGGGACTCACAGACTCAAGTCCCCTTCAAAGGATTACATCAGAGCAGCATTACATTAAAATCATTGCTGATTAAGACTGATGGGATGACAATTACTTTCAGTAATGGGAAAAGTGAGTGGCACCAGCAGTGAGAAATTACTCAACCCCTGAAGATTAAATCATCTTACCTTCATTTCACTTTCTTGTATTAAATTAACTTGTTTTGTGCAACACATTTTTACGACACTTCTTGTACCCACTTCACATGCAAAAACTATGCCAATCTTATATCTGAGTGTTCCAACTTTTACCTCCTTTGTAGTTTCCTTCCTTTTTCAGGAGAAGATTGTCTTTCTTGGGAAATGAGGCTTGGTGCATGCAAATAAGCTCACATAAAGGACGGAGAGTTTGAAAAAAAAGAAGAAGAAAGTGTTGTTTGAAAGTTGTGTTAAAAAAAGATGAAAGTTACCTGAGTTTCTGGTGGTAGGCTCAGCGTTCGATGATCGACAACTATTAGCGTTAACAGGGTCTCCAGAACGAGGGCGACAAACGTGTTCCAGCCAAAGACGAGGGCATAGCGTTCCAGCGTGAGGTGTTTTGCTATCTGAAATCTGGAATGGATGAGCACACAGCATCTTTTGAAAAATTGGTTTTCACTCTCTCTGATGATAATGACTGCAATGCTATTAACTATTTATGTGCCATGGTGTAAATCCCCAGTGTGCCACATTATTCTGAAACCACACTGCAATGTAGTCCATGCTTTAGGAAAACATTCTGCATTTCAAATCTATGTAACTTTTACAGATTTTTCTTACCCTGGACATGTAAAGAACAAAGAGGAAGAGGAAATGCCAAATGTTATTTTGCTTTAATTTAATGACAAATTTAGGATTGTCTTTCTTTGAAATGACCAGTAGCTACATTATTGTAGAGGCATGACTTTTGCACACAAAACTGTGACTGAAACTTAGAATTTAGTCACAAATTCAGTAGGGATTTATCGATCGGTTTGGGCGGGATTGCGCATTTGAGCAGCATATTAAAGCGAACACGCCATCGACTGACTCAGGCGTGCCAACATGGCACATAAAGAGTTAAAAACACTTACTGTGCTTGTTCACAGATTAGCGTGCAAGCTGGAGTGCTTTCTTCACAGATCAGATCAGAACAGATGTCTAGCAACTAACTGTCAATTAATAGAAATTACCAAATCCTCCAAGCCCCTACTGTGTCACCAGAGCTTGCTCTGTTGGACTGAGGCACAATTAATGCTATACCCCAGTAGGCTTGCAAATGTTACAATACATGAAGTTTGGAAAGACTACAGATGGGCGATGAAATAAAATTTGGCAAGTTTAGCTGAGTACCTTGGTGCATAAAGGATTAATCCATATTTACAATTTCTATCTGCATGTACAACCAAGCAGAGTGAAGTGAAAATTGCTCATTTCTAACAACTCTGGTGTGATCGATTGATTGACTGATTCTCCATAGGTTTGGAAACAGGTGAAACAGTTACACATATGACGTAGTTCAAATACAATGTCTGATCTTACAATTCAATGTCACCTGGAAACATGGATAACTAGACAATTGGAAGAAAGATGCACTCATTGCTTTGATGCACAGAATGAGTACCGGGGTACATAGTTTCCAGGCTGTACTTTAAGGTCATTAAAAAAAAAAATACATGAAAACTACTAACAACTCTATCACTGGGTAAATGTACAGGAAATTGAAGAAAAACTAGTTTATCATTTGGTAAGTGTAAAAACACTTTGAATTAGTTAGCAACTTTAAAGATTGACTACATATTCTTCTCGTGTCATTTGTACCATTAATCTCTTCATTTAGGCTTGTGGAATTTTGAGAGACAACCCCTCCCTCCCCCCCCCCAAAAAAAAAGAAAAAGAAAAAAAAGATATGTAGTGAGTACCTCTAGTCTTTATGGTGCAAACATTGCACAACCCTTCTGTATAAAGTCTGCCAATATATGATATGAATCACTCACTTGCCAAAGAGGGCCACTCTATACATCAAACAGGCATTTGTGGACTCAATCCAAGATGTGTACATACAGTCAACCTTGCCTAATTTGAATATATCTGGACTAAAAAAATAGCTTCGACTTAGAGAAAATTCAGTGTATAAGGGATTAAAATCATTAGAATGTGAAGAGTACAGGACTTGACAAGACTTTTCGACTTATGTGGTTATTTGTCTTATGCGAAGTCGACTTAAGCAAGGTTGACTGCACACTGCACAGTTAAACAAACTGGGTGTTCCAATTTACTGAAACAAGCCATACCTAGCAATTCCTGTATATCTAAAGCAGCATCAAATCTCCTGTACCCACCCCCCTGACACAAACATATTTCAATTGAAGTAGCCTTTTATGCAAGCTTTGTGGAGAGAACAGTGTGTGGTTCTATTTTCAATGCTGAAGCTACACAAATCATTTGGGAACTGAAAGTAATGTTTGCCTTTCTTAAGTCAAAACTTCATTTATGAGCGAATGAAACTTATTTGAATCATGTAATACAAGCATCGCTGGAAACCTATTATCTATTTTCTTGTTTTTTGTTTTGTTTTTTCCTCTGGCAAAGAAGCTATTGCGCCATTTGAATTGTGTTCACTGCTACAGTACTGCAATGTAACATCTTCAGCTGATTTTGGAGAGTAGTTAGGTGTTTAATGAAAATAGTGTGTCCACTGACACCAAATAAATAGCGATGTCATGTCATATTTTCATGACACGACACCACTGTTTTCAGCAGTGTTCTCCACTGTTTTCTCTTTTCTTCAAGTGGAGACAACCATGCTCAGAGTTGTTTTCTTTCCAAGCCTATTACAACAAACAAGTGTTGTAAAGCCATGAATTTTAGAAGAAGGTCTTGCTTCTCTTCGTAAGAATTACATCAGTACTTTTCTGGACTCCATCAGTAAAGTTTGACATAGTTACTCCTCATGCTTGAGCAAGAGTTATCTATAACTCTACAATATCTACGAAGTAGCTGAAAATCCTAGTATGTTTTCACATTCTTTTTTTTTTCACTTTGCCCTCACATCAACTGAACTTGCTGCTACTGTACATCAACCTCCCTCATTGCAACCACTCACGTTGCTATGGTGATGACGAGCTGGTAGGAGGCCCGGAAGATGATGTAGAAGGAGTAGCAGAGCCAGATGTTGGTGGTGAGGCCCATGATGAGCAGAAGGATCGCATCTGCAATGGACACGACCCCCATGAGGAGCTCCCCATATTTGTCCCAGTTGACCCTGGGGAACATGATGAGGAACGCCGACAACGCCCCTGCAACGAGAGACATGAAATTTGACAACAGGGCACCAAGAAGTGAGCTTAAAGTCCAAGCACAAGCCAAACACAGATCTGGAGTATTTGCATTAGCAGTGATGCAAATACAGCCTCCTTGCTCAGATGTTCTCTCACTATTTCCTTATATTCAAATG
This sequence comes from Diadema antillarum, assembly GCF_040938485.1. Taxonomy (NCBI): domain Eukaryota; kingdom Metazoa; phylum Echinodermata; class Echinoidea; order Diadematoida; family Diadematidae; genus Diadema; species Diadema antillarum. The sequence continues at coordinate 532,371 of NW_027271389.1, read as the reverse complement.
TATTGATGGAAGATACTTCTAACATTTGACTATCGAGGATGGGCAGATTTTTCCATAACACACATTTCCCATAGACACCTGCCTGAGTATACTTGGGACTAGTCTTCAACAGGTTAATTTGCAGTTGGTCTCCACAATGCAAATTTCAATATCTCTGAATTTTGTTGTTGCTGAAGGCATACCAGTATCTGGATTTGTTTTCACTGCTTTGGGAATGTGTCACCGTTTGCCGAATACCCGTCTATTGTCGAATCAACTGTACAGGAAAGGAATATTATCAAATTGATAAATGCACTAAAAAATTTCCAAATTAAACCTTCAACCTATGTAGAATAACTCTTTAGTTTTACTTTTGTTACATATAGCGACACAATTGAAGATTATATAATATGTTTGATCCAACTGTGACATATGAAAGCAATTTGATAGCAGCGATAAAAATATATAACACAGCATAGGTCCTACAGATCCACAACATGAGCACCTGTCATCAGCAAAATGTTGATATCCCATTGCCATTTTTTTTCAAGGCTGAAAAAAAAGGATTCTCCTGAAATGTAACGCATTTATTGCAGAATAACTGACTTACCGTGCAATACATCTCATGCTTTTGACCTGTGGGAGAATCGTCATCCTTGAAAACTCACTAATGCTCTCACTCGCAAAAGTTACAATTGGCACACTATCTGTGAGTTTCCCCTTCTGAGTTTTCATTTGCATTGTGAATTCCCAGTGATAGAAAGGACACTCTGAGCAAAAACTTTCTAAAGACTTAAATCTTGTGATATTTGACTACACACGTGTGAACAGGCCAAGTTTGAAATGGCGGCATCGAGTCTCTTTACCGAGAAAGGTTGACACAGCCTCCACAGCTCCATTGTAGACGTTCTGATCCTCTGTGCCTGTTCCCGTCTTCGTAAAAATGGCATCCCAAAGCGTCTGTATGTAGTTGCCAATTTGCAGATTGCCACAAGTTGCAAATGCCCACCTTCACACATGGAGATGTGGATAAAAAAGAAGAACAGATTCTATCACATTTTTTCATTCATATGTGCTAAATTATCATATATCATCATTATGGGGAACACCAACATACAGACAAATTACAATGAGCAAGGTCTCGTTTCATAAGAGTTTTTATCAGTTACAACTGCCAAGTTTCTATGACAAATTGCTCTCAGCCAATCAGATGCAAGGATTTCAGTAGCTTATAACAACTATCATAACTTGTTATTGATAACAAGTTTTATGAAACAGGGCCCAGGTTGCTTGTTAAAAACAGCACGTGGAGTCACTGACTCCATCGGAGTATGGGTGACTTTAGTATGACTCTTGATAATTATAGGCAAGTACAAAAAACACCATGCAACATTTGTATTGTGTCTCTCTGTGTGTCACAATGATAACCAAACTCATTCATTGAGGTACTTATTATTTTCACATTTGAAAGACATTTGTACTTAATTTTCAGGACATCCGGGATTAACATTCATTTACGGCTGAGCACTCAATTTTTATTCTTGTGAAAAGATTCCAGAGGCAGCATTTCTAGATATCATTTTTTTGCGTCTTGGCCTAAAATTACATTTTTAAGATTAAAAATGTAAGTAGGTTTGTATACAAATTTCAAAGAACAATTCTCTTCTCCATGGTGATTTTAGTTAACAAAAATTCTGCAGATGCTTGTAAAGTAACCATTCAAACTTCTCTAACATAGTTTTCCTGCATTATACCAAAATCTCTTTTTCCAAAGTTGAAATGGCGACTTCGTAATAAGATATACTGTGTAAGCTGTTACTTTCGCATGTATACAGATATTTTTGCAAATAAGGAAGTCACAGACATTTTCGCGAGATGTTACAAGGCTACAGTAAGTGTGCTATTACCTTGGCGTATTGTAACATTTTTGCTTGTTGTATAATTCACAGTCCAAACAGTGATTCGCGAAATTCACAAAGATTAAACCCTTGGAAAAAATAACAGCTCATACAGTACTAGGAGAGAAAATATTTTGATAAAGACATGGGAAGCATAAATACCAAAGTGACCATTGAAGCAATTGTTTGTTGGTGAAACAGGTCTTGAAATCTGCCCATAACAGCACAAAGAATCTCTTAGTAGCCACAAGACTTGATTTCGATATATCTCTCAGCGGCTGTGAGGATGTACTGGGCATGCTTCTCTGTGTTGTTTCTTGGTCGATCTGATTCCTGTCAGTAGAGTCTTCCTGAGAACTTTTCACGCCGGCTGTTTGAACTGTTCTCCCATCTCCTCCATTCCCGTGGCTTTCGATTCCTTCAACGTCCTCATCGTCACGATGGAAGTAGGTGCTTTTCTCGACGGGAGGCAAAAACAGGCTGAGAATGAAGCCCAGCGAGACACAGGTAAGGCTTATGTAGTTCAGCCCTGCATACGTAGTGACTTTCAGCGATATCAAGATCTGACCCAGGACCCCTGCAGCCAGCCTCCCTGTGAGCAACGAGGCCCTCGTGTAGCTGGAAACCTGCTGGTAGTGGTCTGTGGACACTGCTGCGAAAATGTACGAATAGTACGCGATTTCGGTGGAGGTGGCCAGGGCGTACATGAACTGCATCAGCTTCATCATTTCAACACCAAAGGCCCAGATGAGGAGAGCCCAGGTGGCCATATAGGCCACACCCTCAAAGTTGATGACCGGTTTGTACCGGAGGAGATCGGTCAAGAGGAAGACAAAGACCAGGGCCACCATGTAGGAGTAGGTCCAGACGGGGTACACCTCGTTATCTACCTGCTCCTCGGTGAGGTTCTTGAATCCTCGGAGGAACGGTGTCAAGAACGGCTCGGAGGGTCGCAGTTCTTTGAGGATGCCATAGCAACAGAGCAGCACGGTTGGATAGACCCAGCTCCACTCTCTGGCAGGCTTCATGGTTCTGAAATGCTGCTGTGTACTCCTCTTTCAGAGATCTAGATAGGAAAGTATAAAACCAGAATACTTTTAACCAATAGGAAATTACAACTTGCACATGACTAAACTGAATTTCACTCAAATTCAGATCTCCTTTGTGACACTGAGAGGTATTATTTCTTCTTTGAGCTATTATAGAGTCTCTTAAACCTGAATTTTTGGCTTCATTGATAAAAGGACAAGATATGGCTATCCTGGGGATTAGAATACTTACAAAGATGGGGGTCTTTATTAATTTCAATACCTGTGTGTAACTGTAAACTTCATTAATCATAAATATCAAGACTCATAAACAGTGTCTGCATATTGCATAATGCTATTTGTCCCTTTATCACAATTGTTCACGATGAACTTGCAAAACCTGTGCACAGGGTCTACAGTAGGCTCCCCTAAAACCCAGGATAGCCCTACAGTAAGCTTATTAACAGACGTTAGTACTGTAGGGAAACCCTCACTGACGGGCAAATTCAATTATTTCAAATGTGTAGTAGACATACTTCCTGTGAGGTTTAATTGTCTTAACTGGTTCTTCGTCAGAGTCGAGTATGGGCTCCAACATATTATGCACACGCCTAGACAGAAAGATCCGTCTGTCGGGAGGAGTCTTTTATATTTTGCCATTAACGCTGTCCTCCGTAGGAGGGGATCCGTGAAGCCAGACGCAGTCTCCGCGGAACATTCCCCGACGGACAGATACAGACCGATCTTTCGGTCAAGCACACGCCTAGCTTCATGACAGCTTTTAGATCTTTTAAGTTACCAAGGCTATAGTCTATACACATTAAATTGATCAGCGTCTTGCATTAAAGTAACATGCATAACTCATCACAGTATGAGGTAATGCACAGACCGGCAGCTGCAGACCGGAGGAACTCAAACTAACATGTTACAGCCCGTACAGGTTTGTAGCTAGATCTATTCAAAGCGTTTACAGTACAGACATTGAGTGAGTAGCCACAGGTACAGACAGTGTCAGTGACAGTGTCAGTGACAACAAAGTTGATCAACTCGAATTTACCGAGAGTTTTACATGGAGTCACTGACTAAATGTGTCTTATAGTGACACTGGGGGGCCCAGCACGATTTCAGATACTTTTCCAGCAGTAGTTATAGACTATAGGCTTAAGATCTTACGTTTGGTTTTCTGATCTCCTCACTGCAGACACAGGATTTCCTCTGGCCCATCACGCGATTACATTCGGACTGCATGTGGTTGGTTTTATTATGCTGCTGCCTACTACAGTATTACGCCCTCACACATGCAATCGAACACAAACAGGGAAATTCCCTACGACGCGACGATACTCTCCCTCCGCCCCTCCCCCACCACACACTACTTCAATCTGCACTGCCAAGCGCTGTTCATTGATTTTATGTTGTACATTAGTATACTTGATGAAGAAGCAATGAAGAAAAAGAAGAAGAGACTGACATGAAAAATAAAAAAAAAATCATTTGTATTTGAGCTTTCATTAGAAATTTTCTGTTTCGGTCATTAAATTTTCTTAGGTCATGTCTACTTACATCAGTGCATTGGTCATCATCAGCTGTTGGTCATCAAATTATTGATATAATAATGATAGCATTACAGCAAGAGCAAATGTTCTCTAACTTAAACTATAGATCTTTATGAGTCATATTATACGCCTTATCATTAGAAAATAACCCTAACCATGAATTTTATCACTGAAGACGCAGTGGCGTGTGTGTGTGTGGGGGGGAGGGGCGCACCGGGCGCGCGTCCATTTTTCTTTCTTTTTTTTTAAACAAAGGAAATTTAAAAAAATGGGGGAGGGGCGCAAGGCGCCCCATCCAATTTTGTATAAGGCGCCTCCCCTTTACGGAATTCCTGGATCCGCCCCTGACACATATCTATGATAGGCATTAAAGTAAGGTCTGCTACCTCGTGTTTTTTTTCTTTCCAAATCAATTACCCCTTTAACCTCTTCTGTGCAAGGGATTCGTAAACCAACGCCTTTTGGCATTCTTTGTCAATTGGTATTTACACACTCACAGGGTTATATCAAGCGACACCCTCTCTTATTAACGTTCACGTTATATTAACAAAGTGATTCTTGATGGCAAAAAAAAATGAAAGACAGACATTTTACCAGTTTACTACAATCGGACGATACATTTTCACAGAACCATCACAGCTGTTCAAACGGCACACCTAAAAGTCGTAATGTGATGACATTAATGTTAACATCTCACAAACAAGCTTTTCATTTCAGTGAGTAACTCTCATTTCACGTTAAACTTTGTCGTTAAAATTGTCGTTTCATAATTGCGACGTTAGTGTTTCTTGCGTTATGTTCTTTCAATAGAATTATTGTATCATAGTTTGTGTTTGAAATGTGGAAAAATAAATCAAACTTGAATATAATCGAATCAAATCATAAATCATTGATTGATAGCTAGGAACCCAGCTTAACCTACAACTAGCGTTGTAAAAAGATGACTTCAACACATTATAATCATTAACATGACGAGAAGAGGTCATTAATACATTTCGGACAAAATACGATATATCAAAGCAATGTATGGGAGGGACTGGGATAATTATTATGATTATACAGTCACTCTCAACAATGGACCATCGCAATCAGTGTGGTAGCGCTTCTTTTTTGGTGTGTGTGTGTGTGTGTGTGTGTGTGTGTGTGTGTGTGTGTGTGTGTGTGTGTGTGTGTGTGTGTGTGTGTGTGTAGCCTTGGAAGTAAACTCAATGGCATAATTCATTATCCTGTCACAGTAACAAATGACTAATCTAAATTAAGCTCGGCGCACTTATACGTTTTGGTCAAACGGAACTGTCATGACCGCCAAGAACATGGTGTAAACGTAGTATCTATGTCTGCAGAAAACAAAAAACAAAAAATCATATAGAGGCAATAAGTTGCGCAGTAGCTATATCAATGCAACTAACAATGATATGGGAAACAATGAAACGGCCTAAACACGCGAGAGCTTTCACTTCTATAGCTGCCCAGCAAAGAAAATTTGATTGATATCAACGCATTCAAGGTAGTGAGATAAGAACGGTGGAATGAAGGGGCGAGGGGGGGGGGGGGGAGTGGTCTCTACAGTTGCTAAAAAACCGTTGATGGAATTGATAGGTACGAGGCTCCAACAGATGAATGGGATCAAAACTGAACTGTATAATCTGTGTGTCGTGTGGTATCAACTCACACTCCTTCAAATTAACCAGCGTGAATTCGTGCTTTTCGTTAAACAGATAAAACGAACACTTCATTTTGATCAGATATAGACACAGATTTCATCAGAATAAGAACATTTCGATAAACAGTCAGAGCCAAACTTTCCTCTAGTCACTAGAGAGAGCCTGAACCACAAGCCGTGATGGCGCAAGCAGAAAAGGATGATGATGCGGGTTCGAAGCGCCAGGGTGCAGGTTATCGCTCCCTGCGAGATATTATCAAGGAGTTTGCCGACAGCACCACAGTGCACGGGATCCAACGGATAGTCTGCGCCGAGTCGTTTCCCGCCAAATGTTTTTGGACAGTCATCTGCTTTGTTGCTACGGGCCTTCTTCTCTACCAGGGCACTCGGATCATCCAGGACTTCGGCCAGAGACTTGTCAACACAAAGATAGAGCTCGTGAAGAGCAGTAACATCGAGTTCCCGGGAGTGACAGTAAGACGCAGAGTTTTGCTTGTTTGTTTGTTTGTTTGTTTTTCGTTTAATGCTCAGCAGTTACAAGCCTCTGTTGCATCATATCACGCCCAACATCTTAATCTTTGTTTTTGTTTTTGTTTATTTTTTTGTTTTTCATTGACTGTTGAAATGATTAAGAATACAAAGTTATAAAGGTCGATTTAGGAGAAGCTCACTCTTATGTTCAAGATCAAGTGTCCAGTTGACTTGTGCACAAACATTGCAAGAATTCATTGATTATTCATTGAATAATATTGATGTCAACATGATATTAATTTTGAAATAAACTAAATAACTTTCACCAAATTGTTTTGTAACCCATGCAAATGTCGCATGAATCAGTGGACCTGTATGGACTCTGTAACGTGTATTATATTTAACTACTCATTGTGTTGAGCATGTTAACCGGTTAATGGTTAAGGCAAAGTAAATTACCATGGGACCCGCAGGTCTTCTACCCCACACCCCATCAACTATGTCAAACTCTGTAGGCCCTACATAAAATGCAAAAGACAGTCACATTTAACTTTCTGCTCCAACATCTTTATCTTCGTCTGTGAAACCCCAGGCAAGATGTTATTCACTAAACTTAGTAGGTCCCAGACTTACTCTCAGAAAAGGGGCAAGCGGAACAACATTGTCTATAGGTCGCACATTATAGCTCCAATGGCCCACAGACCTTCAAACCCGAAACTGTGCAACTTCATAGCAAATCTTTCTCCCAGATCTAAAAGTAGTACAGTAATCTATCGATTTATCAATCGATCAATCAATCTATCTATCTATCTATCTATCTACCTATCTATCTGTCTAACCGTCAGTGTATCTATCTATCTATCTATCTATCTATCTATCTATCTATCTATATCTATCTGGTCGACATCTGTCTATCTATCTATCTATCTATCTATCTATCTATATCTATCTGGTCGACATCTGTCTATCTATCTATCTATCTATCTATCTATATCTATCTGGTCGACATCTGTCTATCTATCTATCTATCTATCTATCTATCTATCTCTCTATCTATCTACCTACCTATCTATCTATCTATCTATCTATCTATCTATCTATCTATCTATATCTATCTGGTCGACATCTGTCTGTCTATCTATCTATCTATCTATCTATCTATCTATCTATCTATCTATCTATATCTATCTATCTATATATCTATCCATCTATCTACATTATCTATCGATCTCCACGTCTGTCTGTTCATCTTTCTATCATTGTGGTCAATACATAAGTGACGCTTCTGCGTTGAAAATTGGAGCAGGTATGGAAATGTATTAACATGAATTGATTAGTGTGTTCATATCATTTTTGTGTTACATATCATTAAATCTACATGATTTATTTTTTCAGTATGAACTACTGATAGTGAAGTCCGAAGTCTGAAGCCTTTTATTAATGCCTTACCAAGTTGAAATTGTAATGAAATTTGAAAATGTTTGTATTTTGGTATTTGAGTGTCTGAGATTGATTTGTAGTGCAGTTTTTATTTTCATTGTTTGTATTTTCTATGTTCATGACATTTTTATTATGTACATAATCTAAGCAGGGCCCTTCGTATAACGATGGATCTACTACAGAGATGGTATAGTAGCTCCATAGCATGGTACAGCAGTTAATCAGCTGAGAGGGCTACCCTGCTAAAAGGATATTGAAATGAATAAATAAAAACAGATCAATAAAAGCAAATAACTCGCTCTGGAAGCCGTGACCAGCATGGGTTTAGGACGGGCATGCTAAGCGGTAGTGGGGGCAACAACGGTTGAACTCCGTTATTCTTAAATTTCGTTTACTGTTGTATCCAAAAACGGGTTCGTTAATCTGAACATTGTGGCGTTATTCTGCAGCTTTGTTGTTCTGAAGGTTGATTTATCCGAAAATGAAAATAAGGTTCTTTACTCCTAAGGTTCGATATAGTACGCATTTTTTTTTTTTCAGATTAACGAACCAGATTAACGAACCTTCAGAATAACGAACCACATGTCATTTTCGGATTAATAAACTTTGGGAATAACGCCACAAATATTCAGATTAACGAACCCCATTTAATTTTTGGATCAATAGACATTTAAGTATAGAAAATTTCAGTGTTTCGGAATTACGTACCGCCGGAATAACGAACTATATTTCATTGTCGGATTAATGCACATCTAGGTTTACAGAATGTGTGTGTTTTGAAATAACGAAACTTCTCAATAACGAACCTTATTTCATTTTCGATTACTTTGGAATTACAAACATCATTCGCGATAACACGGGGATGTCAATGAAGTCTATGTAGAGCAGAGTCATTGGTTCGGAATTAACTTTGTGCTGGGCGAATCTAAGTTTTCCGAAGTAAAATAGCAGAAAATGATTTTACAAAGTACATGGAACGTTATATTTCGATAGATATTCGTTTCACCACAAAAATGAAGTTGAGAGTACACGCATCATGATTCGACACAAGTCAACATGCATTTGCACCTCATAGGTCCTTAAAACTCTTTTGCTCGTGCATTTGCACCTCATAGGTCCTTAAAACTCTTTTGCTCGTATAGAAGCAGAGAACCCAAGAGAGAGCAACAACAACCACAACAATATACTGTCAATCAAATTTTAATCAGCTTTAAGATATGATGATATACACCTTGATAGTAGATATCTCTCATCAATTAAATTACAGCGATGAAAGGAAGAGGCTTTTCTAATTTAGATCATGCTTAAATTATGTATTGGATTTGTTTCAAATCAAGTACGAAATCATGCGCAATTCTTTCATTTTATTTTTCAAATTATCTTTATCATCATATTTTGTAGTGAGAGGAGGGGGAATCATGAAACCACACAGCGAAACACTTTTGTGCTCCTTTTCTTTTGCGATGTCTCGACATCCAAAACTGATTCTCATTTTGTCAGCATTTGAAAGTATTCATTTTCATCAAATCTACCTCTTTTCTTCTTTTCAAATGATCACCGCCGTAGAGACATTCATCGTCTTTCGTTTGGTTTTGTTTCTATATACTCCCATCCCATACAATTTCTCAGATGAGGGCTAACCTTAATCATAGCCGTCCTGCGTTTTGCTCTGCGGAGCAAAGCAACCCATAGCTGTCGCTTAAGTAATTACCTCTAGGTAGTTTGATTGGATCGACACAGAAAGAACTGTGCAAGGATCAATTCATTTGGACGTAATTACGAACTGTTTACTGTAAGTGACGCTCACCTGCGTCGAGAAAGGGCTGAACACAGCAT